>NC_079512.1:15857102-15920105 GCF_000801105.2 Raphanus sativus | reverse complement strand
ATCGGAAGCAGTTGCTTCCTCGCGAGTGAACATGATATAGTTCTTCAGGAAGGCGGTTGAGAGATCGTGGAAATTTGTTGACAGAGTTTTCTTTGAGACCGGTGAAACCAAGCCAAGGCTGTTCCTTCTCGGGTTTCGACGAAGAGTTGGCAAAAGCCCGCGTCTTTCTCTTCGTCGGAGAGATTCGCACGGCGCATAGCGATATTGAACGACGTGACGTGGACCGTTGGGTCGGAAAGTCCGTCGAAAGTCGGTAAACGGAGTTTGTCCATCTTCCGGAGCCTGACCTTGGTTATCTTCTCGGAAAAAGGGGTACGGAGAGATTCGGCGAGGACGCATTCGATCTGAGGAGCAGATGTCGTCACGTGGTGGATCTGAGAGCTTATATCGAGGATGGACTGTTTGAGCGC
Source organism: Raphanus sativus (assembly GCF_000801105.2). Taxonomy (NCBI): domain Eukaryota; kingdom Viridiplantae; phylum Streptophyta; class Magnoliopsida; order Brassicales; family Brassicaceae; genus Raphanus; species Raphanus sativus. The sequence goes on along the minus strand of NC_079512.1, from coordinate 15,919,695 downwards.
CGCGAGTTCGTTGATAGTTTGCACATCGGAGACGTTGGTTTGTCTGTTCCGGAACATGGTCGTCGGCTTCGGGAGCCTCGTCCTGAGTTGGTACGGCGGCGCCGGCCGTCCTCTCGGTGGCGAAAAGGTGTCGCCGGTATGCTGCCGTCGAAGCGTCAGCGTTCGCGGCGAGGGGGGCGATAAGAGCAGCGAGAGCAGTGAGCTGGTCGGTTACTGCTTTTTGGCGGCGTCCTGTTGAGCGAGACGGGCCATAATGGTATCGATGGATGCTGGCGGTGGCGCCGGCAAGGGAGTCGCCGTGTCGGGGTTGGAGTCGGCTCGCGAGCGTCCTGCTCTTCGCCGGAATTGGAACCGTCATTAATCGATCCCATCTGGTGTTGACGTTACTTCGCTAATGCCCCACGGTGGGCGCCAACTGTTTGATCGGAAAACGGTTCTATGCTAAAGTAGACAGATTTCGATTGTGGGTTTAGTCGAAGACATTTTTATTCAGATGAGAAAGAGTTTAGTCGGTGTACAAAAGAGGAAACAAACGGTGAGAAAGAGAGACCGAAGCTCGGAAGCTGTCGGTCGGAAAAGTACAACGGCGAGAATACAAGATGAAAACCCTAATTCTAGCCGCCAAGTAAGTGAGCGTGATTTCGGATCCCCTCCTCGTTGTCCCTTCCTCCTCTTTTATAGCTGACGTCCTCTTGATCTGATGACCTAATCTTCGTGACCTAAGCTTGATGGGCTTTTCGCCCGTGGGCCGGGTGTTGTCACTTCGACTCAGCGGGCTTCGGGGCGCCGCTCTGTCGAGAGTCGGGCCAACGCAGAATCGTTAGCGGGCCGGGCCATCTATTATTCGGGCCTTGTGGGAGGATGTGAATCCTGTCCCTACAGAACATACGTTTCCAGGCGGCCTAAGGTACAATGTCTTGTTCAGTGTTCTAGGATCATCGATCGTTTTGATTGTAAACGCTGCAGCATCAACCTCATTCACAAAAAAACAGCTAACACAAAACAAACCAACTGATTCATAAGACACTGTGTATTAAAAAAAAAAAAAGCAAAGGACTCGTAGTTCAAAAAAAAAAAAGGAGAAACCTTTAACGTTTCCATCTCCAAAGACGGGTGACTTTATCCATTGGAGGTGATTGAAGACCCGGTTGGACAAGAGATGGAAGTAGAATCCTCATGAACAATCCGCAGCAAATGTATGTGTAAGGAATCCCTGATGATTCCACAAGACGTCTTATCTCAGACTTTTTTGAGTAGAAGCCGTGATCAAGATCCGAGACTTGTATTTTGTCCGGATCTGCTCCGTATTCAGCAGGGATAAACCTCTGCAACAACAAATAATGTCATGTTCAATGTCCAATACTAAAATGTGAATGATGTAGAGAGAGAGAGAGGGGAGAGAGACCTTGATGGAGGGAGATCGTTTGATGACATTGATGAGGAGTTTCTGATCAAGAACGTGTTTTGATGGAATCGCAGAGATGACTACATCTACTTTCATCACTGCTTCTTCTAAGCTTACTTCATCTTCTAATGGACCCTAAACCCCCAATAAGGCAATAACCAAATCAAACGAAGAAGAAGAAGAAGAAAAAAAAGAGCAAAACTTTTGATATAATTGAGAGGGATTTATTGGAGTGAAAGGAAGAGACTTTGAGGAGAGTGACGCCGGCGGAGGAGAGAGATTCAAGGTTAACGGACTTGGAAGGATCGGAGAAAGCAGAGTTTCTTATGAGGGCGAAAGTCTGGTGACCCGATTGGATGCTGAAACGGGTCAAGTAGTTCCCTAATCTTCCTGTTGCTCCGATCACCAATACTCTGCTCTTCTCTTCCATCTTCCCGTACAATTCGTTGTAGATGAGATGATTATATTAAGGTTTTTATTCTCTAACTCAGTTCTCTTACACTTTTAGAAGCAGTTGAACTCAAAGACGTTGACTTTCTACCAAACTATAAACTCAATAAAGTCACATGTCTAAATTGTACATGTCAGTTTAACAGCATATTTTTTTCCCGAAAAATAGTTCATCCTAGCAGTATGAACTTTGGAGAAAGGTTTAAACATAGGCCAACTCTTTCATCTTTTACTTTGTTACTTATTACCTTTTTTTCTCTATCTGTTGAGTGATCGAGTGGACTTGTGACAGTGTTATCATGAAATGTCCTATGTATTTTTTTGCTAAATTGTAAAATATCATTAACTGAATAATGAAGGTTTGATTACAATCGAGATTGAATCATAGATTGCTCGAAAGCTGATCTGATCCTAAAAGCCGCAAAAAAAATTAAAAGAACCTATAGCATCAAGGAAAGATCTAAGAACATTGCAACAACAATCTTAGAACTAAGGCTAAGCAACAAGTATCAACTAAACTCCTAACACAAGCGCTTCCTAATCCTGTTGCTGATCGAAACCGGCAGAGAAGAGGAGATGGCTAAGCGGGAACGGTTTGCCGAAGACTAATCCGAAGGTCTCTCAAGCTGCGACGACGGAGAGCCTGGCTTACACTCCGATGCTAGCTGAGATCCACTTATGTATGAACCGCATTACAGCATGTAATGATTACATTGACAGACTGATAAGAACATTGACAGACTGATAAGAAAATATCTATTACTATACATACACCCACAATAGTACTCTATATACTCTTGTCTCTGTTACTTCAATGGTTTGCCGTTTGGATAGTTGTAACCGGTACCTCATGATTACCATCATGCAACTAATTTATTTATCAAAGAACTTTGGAGAAAGATTCAACCTTTGCCGATCTTTCTTTTACTCTGTTATCACTTATTACCTTTATTTTTTCTTTCTTTTGTTGAGTGGTCGTGGACCTGGTGACATTGTTTTATGTAAAGAAAAATCCTATGTATGAACCCCATTAGAGCATGATCAGTGAGACCCACTCATGATGCTCTAAGACGATGAGAAACACACACTGAAATATTATGATAAGAAAAATATAGAATTATTGTTTGGCATCTATACACAAAACAATACTGTATACACTCTTGTCTCTGATACTACAATGATGGGCTGAGATTCTTTTAAGTCAATTTACTCAAATTAGTAAATAACTGCTAACTTGCTCTCTTTTCTGATGAAATAAATATGAGTTTGATCTTCCCACTTGAAAAAAAAATAAGCTGCCTGTATCCAGAGAACCTGCATAATCAAATCTTATATTATGTAAAATTTGAATGAAGTGTGATATTTGAACTTGTCCTAATAAACCATAAAGCCAAAGATTATTATGCCATATAATCACTGCTAGTAAAAATTATACCTGACAATGGTCTAGAACTGAGGAACGCTTTTTAAATTTGCGCGGATCGTTCTTAGTCAAACACCTAGACTGCTATAAAGATTCTGCACATCAGAGTCCCACATAGTAGCAGATTGACCATTCTGTAACATAATCAAACATGTATAGATTTTTTATTAAACCAAAAGTTATATATGATCATAATGGAAGAGAAATGAAAACCACATAACCTACGTTGAAACATGACAGTGGATCAGAACTAGTAACCACTTGCTGCATTGGATTGAAATGAACATAACCGGACACAGTGTTTGGTATGGGAGCTGAGACAACCTGGATTCAGTTCATATTGATTTATCTAAAAAGGTTTTTACATATACAGAATCGCACAAACAAATTAAAAAAAAAAAAAAAGACTAACCTCTTTGGCAAAAATGTCATCGATGTTGAAATCCAGCCTTGGACTAACAGTTGCTAGCTTCATCGATAAGAACTGTTCCAAACATAAACACCATATGTTAGAGTACACACTATAGTATTTATATACACTTATAAGATACTGGAAAATGAAATTCAAACCTCGACTTGTCGCTGAAGAGACTGAACATAGTTAATGATCTCATCAAGCATCCCTGCTTTGCCAGTAATCTTGTCGCATCCAGGAACTAAATCTTGTAGAAACATCATTCTCTCACTGATATTCTCTCTTCTAGCCTACACAGTTTTAATAAACAAATCAATTAGTCTCAATGTTTTTTTTTAAAGGGATTAACTGAAACTAATTAATTAGAAAAAGTGATGGTATTTGGGTGTTGGTGTCTTAATGTTCATGTGTTGGGTCTTGGAACATATTTTACAAATTTTTTGAAGTTAATAATCACACACCACTATATAATGTTCATGTATGATGTGGACAAGTGAGGATTCATTTCTCGTGTCTTTTGACACTATATAGAATTTATTCACAACAGTTGCAAGTTTTTGGATGACGTTTTGCATTGCAATGCATGGAGATCCAGTTTTTATGTATCTGACAGGCGATATAAACCTTGTTGACTGCATTTGTAGAAATTAACAAGCTGTGTGTGTCAGTCAGGGGAGAGATTCTTGGTCAGAATTTAGGGTCTCGACTCGAGGTCCTTTGCATTTTCTTTACGAGGAGAGTTTTTGCACACCCTTTTACCCTAATTACAAACGTGTAAAAAGGTTGGATAACAGTTCAAAATGAACAAAAAGGAAGAGAATTTTAAAAGCTGGGGATAAGAATTCTAAGGAAGGAAGAAGCGAGAGCTCTCACTCTTGTTCCTTTTCGTTGTTACACAAATAAGCAGTGGATAAAACACCCAAATATGTTGCAGAGGTAAGAAGAGTTTCTCATCCTCTTTGTTGTTTTCATTATTACACACAAATAAGTAGTAGCAGTAGAGATATCATAAAAATAAAAATAAAACACACCACAAACGTCCATTATTATTACGCAAATAAGTCAGGGATGATAGATAAAACGAAGTCTAGATCGAGTTTCCCACGAACAACACACAGGTAGTATTAGTAGCCTAGACATCAATCATCCTTCTTCTTTCCCTGAAAGAAATCAAATGGTTGAACATTACACAACTAATAAGTCAAGGGATAAAACATAAGCCTAGATGGAGTTTCACAAAACATCAAATCATACCAAATCAATCAATTTTAAAGGTGAATTTCACCAAACATCAAAGTCAAGGGATAAAAGATAGCCTAGATCGAGTTTCACCAAACATCAAAGCATAACAAATCAATCACCTTATTACGAATTTCCCCTCGGATACGGATACGCTTTTCCTCGTCCTCGATGGACTTGCCTACTCTTAAGCAATGCTCTCTTCTCTTGTAAGTATCTGAAAAATTGGAACGAGGAATAAGACATAGTTACAAGACATACATACATGAATTCTAAGAACCTTACTTATTGCAGCTTTGCCGAACCATCCTCCCACAAATGCTAAACCAAGAACAAATTTGTCCTGCTCCTTCCACACATGCTTGGCCCTCGGAGACACGGAGGAATCCGCGATTGATGAGAATCCTCTCCTAACACTCGCGAAAATCGTTTGCGCCGACGAGTTCTTCATCATCTCTTTCTCTTTGTTCCGCTGAATCCTTTGCCTTTTGGTTGTGAAATTAGGGTTTCTCTGCTTTCCCAATTATCTCCTCCTTTTATTTACTCACTCCAAAGCCAGCCCAGTTTATACAAAGCCAGCCCAGTTTATACAAATCCAGCCCAATTCACCTCAAACAATCTCAATAATTCTCACAAAAGGATTTATTAATGCTTTTTAACTAATGTAACTAATGCGTTAATAGTTACTATACTGACTTCTATACGTATACAATACATTAGCCCGTTGCATTGCAACATGTTATATACATATACAATATACAAGATATGAGTCTGTTACGTTATAACGTGTTATATACGTGTATACAAAATATGAGTCCGTTGCATTGCAACAAGTTTTATTTGATGTTTTAGTTTAATACGAAAACATAAAATAATAACTATTATTATAGTTTTACATTAACTCATGAACAGATTAATAACTGAAAGGGTTACCCCGATTTGAAAGAAAACAAATATTATATCGCCAAAATTTTAATCCGAATAATACCTAACTTTTATTTTATAATTTAAATTTTATAAAAATATTATCACTAAAAATCAACAAATATGAAACAATATTAACTATGAGATTTGACCATATTAAAGTATCTAATAATTTATATGGTCAAAATTATTTATCTATTAGCATTTATGTTGATTGCTTAGTTAAAAAATTTTGGGATTAAATTATGGGATTATCTCTCTCTCTCTCTCTCTCTCTATATATATATATATATATATATATTATTTATATATTTAAATATAATATTCCCTTATTTAATTTAGTCGAATATAAATTTTTTGAGAGTTTAATTTTGAAGTAAATAAAATATCATAAATAACTCATAGAAAACTAATGCAAAAAAATTTAGTATATTGTTTTATTTTAGAATAAATTTACAAAAGAACAACATGTCAATATATGAATAGTACAATTGGATCAAATTGCATCAAGTTATATATTTTTAATATAATATTGTGTGCAAATAAAAATATTATTGTCAAACATCTATATTATAAAATAATATATTCTACTATATATGTAAATTACAAAATATAAAAATATACATGAGATTTTTTTGTAAAACCAGCAATTTATTAGTTTACGTTGAACAAAAATTAAATCAAACATCCATGCGGAGGCGCATATCAAATTTTAGTTTCTATTATACTCTGGACACTTTCGAAATTTATGTATAAAGTATAATATCAAAATTTATGTTTCCATAATATCATACAGCGTTTTATAGTATAAAGTATAAAACGATGATTTGCGCCCTACGCAGAGTGAATAGACTATAAAAATTATAATATTTATACTATTTATTTTCAGAAGGTAAATATGGGGTCATATATATTACATGTTATACAATGACGGAGTGAGTTAAATTGATTTTGTTTGTATATGATTAATTACATTGTTTCTTAAGTATTTTGGATTATTAGTTAGATATAATCTTAAAAACGTAAATAAATAGTAAATACATATATCAATTAGTTATGAATTTAATATTAAAAATAAAATAGAGAATCCAATTATTGCTTCCATAAAAAAACAAAACGTAGATATTATAATAATAAATTATGAAAAGTAGAAGTTAAAAAGAAAAGTTTCGCAGAAAAAACAATAAATAACAACTACTGATGTGGAAAGTATCTTCAAAACTCTCCGTTTGCAATCCTATAAAGAACAATAACAAATAATATAAACTTATCAAATTAAAAAGAATTATAAATGGAAAATAATTATTGTTTCTTAAGTATTTTGGATTATTGGTTAGATATAATCTTAAAAACATAAATAAATAGTAAATACATATATCAATTAGTTATGAATTTAATATTAAAAGTAAAATAGAGAATACAATTATTGCTTCCATAAAAAAACAAAACGTAGACATTATAATAATAAATTATGAAAAGTAAAAGTTAAAAAGAAAAGTTTCGCAGAAAAAACAATCAATAACAACAACTGATATGGAAAGTATCTTCAAAACTCTCCGTTTGCAATCCTATAAAGAACAATAACAAATAATATAAACTTATCAAATTACAAAGAATTATAAATGGAAAATAATTAAGTGAAATATATTACCTACTTTACCACTACATCAATTACAATCACAGCAGTCTGTTTATTAATTGCATAAACGAACTTAAAATGATTAAAATTTCTAATGTTTATATCATAACCGAATGTTCTAAGCTTAGTTTAATAAAATTTGAGGAAACATGACTGCTGTGATTGCTTGAATGTAGTGGTAAAGTAGTATTGAGAAGGAGATAATTGTGAGGAGATGTAGCTATGAGGCCAAGTATTTATATATGCAAGGTTACTAGGTCTAGGGTAAACTCGGCGCAGTTAATAGACACATTATAATCATTATTATTCGAAATCGAGATCAGAATATATTTGTTGCAAGGTTCCGAAAATTACATGATGTATGTTGTATTTTAGGAAACAAACCAAGTAAATGGATTCTCAATTAATATTCGAAAGCAATCAGTGATTATGTCACATGTATCTTTCGAAATTTGAGTCGATTAGATTTTTGGTTTCCATTTTTTTGTATGATTCAAAAGGCACTTTCACTGTCTCCAAATAATTAGTGACATAATCAAATTACAGTCATTTCCTAATACCATAAAAGCGTTTTATTTGATATGAAGATAAACAAATTATAGTCATTTACGCATTTAGATTCCTAATGTGTGATAAATTGAGGAGATGGCCAATTAAAAACCACCAAGTAATCTGTGATTGACAGAGGATTTGATGTATTTAAAATAAATTTAGCGTATCAATCATATAATTAAAGGAATCACATCCATATTGCATGTTATAACTATAAATACAATTATAAATGACATGATAAACGTTTGAAGATCATGTAAATTATATGAGTTATAAGGCAAGTAAATCGTGATTGAGAATTCATATTTGATGTTTTAGGGAAATACATCAAGAGAATCAATGCCCAAATTATTGTGTTTGATTTTTTTTCATATATTTTAAATATTTCTATTATATGATTTTTAATATTTCTATATTTTTATATTTACGTAATACACAAATGGACATAATCTATTTTGTCTTAACCCAAAATTTTATATGGATTCTTATCAAATAAACTAACATCAAACTTGACTAACTTATATAAAGTGAAGTGATCGTTTAACCAAATATATTTAATTGTATTTTTCCCTAAGTAAAATATAATATGATTCGAAGTCTCAAATCTATCTGATTTAATAAGATAGATGTCGAATGCTACATGATTAATATAAATGTAATAATACTTCGAAAATAATAATACTAGATCGTTTTGATGATATCAGGTCACTAAGTTTTGTAATGATTTTTAATTGATATTTTAAGGTACAACATGTCAACCATATGATCAGAAGTTGTATTTATCATACGTGTGAAACCGTATAATAGACTTTTAAACCTTTGATGAGTAAATCAAATGCTATATTTGCTATATTCCGTGTAATAGAACATAAATCTTTGAACAAAATAATCTTACATGATACTATTTCCTAAAACGCTGTGATAAATCATCAAAGCTTAAATGATATGAATCAATATAATATAAATTTATATAATATAAATCATCCAAGCTTGATTGATATGAATCAATATAATATAAATCATCAAAACTTAATTGATATGAATCAATATAATATATGACCATTACATTACATTACATATGCTTTTTATAAACATGCACCAAAATATAATATTTTATTATAGGATATCATTGGATTACTGTGGATAGTTATAACAAACATAAAATATAAATAAAATATAAATATAAATTATGGTAGACCGAGTGATAAATATATAAATTATATTAGTATCATTATAGTATCTGTAGAGCAATATGGTCGAATATAAATAAAATATAAATTATGGTAGTATCATTATAGTATCTGTAGAGTAAGATGATCGAATATAAATCATGGTCAACACATTTTTTTTATATGACTCCGCATATCATTACAAAGATTTTTTTTTTTTTGAACACCATCATTACAAAGATTATATAGGTAAATATGAGGTATATAACACTTGTCCATTAGAATAGCATGAAATGTAAATATTCTAGGCAACAATGAACTTTTGAAAAAATGCTCTAAGATTAAGTGTGGAATCGCCACCTAGAAAATAGCACATATGTAATAAACACATGAACTAAAAGTTTGTTTTAGAGTGGTCTTAGTTTGTTTTAGAGTGGTCTCCTCAAATAATAAGGGGATGCTTTACTAAATATGTTTAAAAGTTTATTTTGCTAGGATATTTTAAAAAGAAAAACATTCTATTTTATAGATCTCCTTTTTATTTACAATTAAAAATAAAAAATGATATTAAATATTCTTTTACATTTTTGTTTAAAAATTTTAGAAAAGAAAAATCAGTCATTTAACCTTATAGTTATCTTCTCTTTAGAATTTCAGAAAAAAATAAAAAAAAAATCTTGCGTAGCTCGATAGCAAGAAAACTGAAACCAATATCTTATGAGACGTAAAAGAACAGGAAAAAGAATTACATTCCAGAAGCGCACAGCTGATAAAAACAATGATAGTTCCTGTCAGGGTCTGTTATCCGGACTACACGTGATCTCTCCAGAGTCCAGAAGGTAGGTTCTGATTGCAGCACCAGATATTCTACCATTTGCGTCAAATTGAATTTCGACAAACTTGCCAAAACGGCTGAACAAACCAAAATTCAGTAGGTCTGTCAGTAAATCAGTCATTTTTAGTATCTTAAAATCTAATTGAAAAAGCAAGAGCAAGACACATGAACTGCAGCCAACATGGTATGTGCACTCAATTCAGTTCTTGCAAAATAAGAATTCTAAATCATAAACATTTATGATTAATGTTCTATACATGCGAAATGAACAGGAAAAAAAAGAACTAGTTCCCACAGTAGAAGATTGTTACCATACCCCATGTACAGGAAACTTTTTCGTAAACCAAATAGACCATGTAATGCATTTCACATTGGTACAAGAGGTTGCATGTCTTAATGGAAAAACTTGTCAATAGATCATATATCCGAAGTCCAATTACTACCACACTTCGAGTACAAGTTTACTAAGACCATCAGAATTTACAAGTTAAAATTTGTACAAGAGATACTAACCTCTTACTTCAAGTACAAGTTTACTTAGACCATCAGAGTTTACAAGTTAAAATTTGTACAAGAGATACTAACATCTTAGTACGCCATTACCACTGGTTTCTAACAGCTCTAAATAATCTAAACATGATGGGTTCCATAAATGCTCCTACAGTCTTATGTGTCAAGAAAATTGTTGAGAAATGGCATATGGCCAATCTAAGAAACACCCACAGTTCTCATGATCTCACCGAAAACATAAACAAAACGGAAAATAAAATTCCACAACTCACCTAGAATTATCGTTTCTAACTGTTTTCGCGTTGCCAAATGCTTCCAAAAGTGGATTTGACTGCAGGAAAAGAATACTTATATTAGAACAGTCGCAAAGAAAGTCAAATATGCTCGCCTATAATTTTATTTGCAAACAGATACCAGAGAAGGCAAGTCAATACTATCTTTTTAATTCTTTTCTTCTCATTGAACAAGATAAAAGATACAAAACGCGTGAAAATATCTTACTTCAAGGACTTGCTGCTCAACACTTCTATCATCTACAGCTGCACGTCCCCCAACAAATGTAAGATACTGCATGATTAGTTTCGTTGTCTCAGTTTTGCCAGCTCCACTTTCACCGCTGACGAGTTTAGACTGACTTCGACTGTCGTCCATCATTGCTCTGGATTATGAAGCATAAATGAGGTTAATTGATTAACAAGACAGGTAATACCAGGTAAGAATGTCAGCAAAAATATGGAAAATAGGGCGGACCACCTGTATGCAACTTCAGAAACTGCAAAAACATGAGGACTGAGCTCACCGAATGGTGCTCCCTTGTACTGTTCCATCATGTACGCATCGTAGAGATGTGGAAGCTTCTTAAATGGATTAACAGCGATCAGAATGCTTCCAGTGTATGTCTGAAAATGAGATGGAGCGATACTTCAGTCAGGAGCAAATATAGCATTCGATTTACTCATCAAAGGTTTAAAAGTCTATTATACGGTTTCACACGTATGATAAATACAACTTCTGATCATATGGTTGACATGTTGTACCTTAAAATATCAATTAAAAATCATTACAAAACTTAGTGACCTGATATCATCAAAACGATCTAGTATTATTATTTTTCGAAGTATTATTACATTTATATTAATCATGTAGCATTCGACATCTATCTTATTAAATCAGATAGATTTGAGACTTCGAATCATATTATATTTTACTTAGGGAAAAATACAATTAAATATATTTGGTTAAACGATCACTTCACTTTATATAAGTTAGTCAAGTTTGATGTTAGTTTATTTAATAAGAATCCATATAAAATTTTGGGTTAAGACAAAATAGATTATGTCCATTTGTGTATTATGTAAATAACTCGCAGGGCTGGCAAACAAAATGATAATGGTTATATTGAAAACCTAAAGTTAGGGTTGGATTACGAGGATGTTTCTAGTACAACTGGATACCGAATAAGCAGGTTTTTCAAGAGCTATACTTGAAGTCTTTAAGGGCATCCACAGTATCGTAGACGAAAATGGACTACAAACAACAACTGAATCTACTTCTTAGACCATAAATGAATACACAAGAAACTCCAAAAGCAATAAAAGTTAGTTCAGGTGGAAAACTACGGCCACTAAGTAAGAAATCGATATGGAACGAAATCAGACTCAATAAAGTATTCTCCCAGGCAGCATAAAAACTACAATTCAAAATAAGCAAAAGAGTGAAAAGAACTAACGTAGATATCATTGAGAACGTATCTCCTCTTAAGATTGTAAAGCACACCAGGCTCGTGCAAGTAAGTCAGCTTGGTCATATCATCCACTCCATTATGCTCCTCCTCGTCAGGATCTCTCCGAAAGAGCTTCTCCGGGGCGACGGAAACCTAAACCCCCAAATGAACAAAAACAAGATAAAACAGAAATTCACCGGCGAAAAATCAAATAAAATCAAACCAAACCTTCTTCCCCGTAGAAGTCTCGACATGGAGCTTGTTACCGGAAGAAGAATCGAGCACATCACCGGGAATCCAAGCCAAATCCTTATCCTCAACCCAAACCTTATCGCCCTTCCGCAGATTCAAATCCATTGGAAAAGTCAAATCAATCTCTCATGAAAATTCGTGATGAAGCTCAAACGAGATAACTCCCGGAGAACTAGATTTGGACGACGACGCGAGAGGAATTTTTCAAAATTCAAATTGAGCACCTGAAGAAACCCTAAGGAGATTGTGAAAGAAGAAGGGGAAGGTTATTTGCTCAAAAAAAAAAAAGAAGAAGGGGAAGGTTGATTTTTTTTTTTTTAACACTAAAAGGGGAAGGTTAATTTTACTGTACATTAATTTTTCTTTTTCGTTGAAGTAAAACCGCAAGCGAAAGAAAAATTACAAATAATAAAATAAATAATAATAACCGTTGACTTCCCGCCCTCTCGGATCGCATATTCGCAAAAAGAAGAAGACGAAACGACTTTGAAAAAAACAATTTTAATTTGTCTCTCTTGAATTTATGCATACGCACAACTGAACGAGGTTTTTATCCCTGTTACGCGCGTAATTGATTTCAACTATTGACAATTTATACTCTAGGATAATGATGCTCTTATGGTTAAGTATGTTTATTTTCGCCATTTTGTGTAGGTTTTGCACTTGTCTTACTATATTTTCTTTGAATTCCATACAGAAAAAAAACCAACAAAAAATGATAAATGATCAATCGAAGATTTGTTAGTTAATTGCCATTTTTTCCGACATGGAAACTTAATGTCCCAATCAGGGACCAAAACAATGAGACAAATAGAATACTCCATTTATAACAGTAGCAACAATATAATCAAAGCAAATACAAAAAAAAAATAGGTACACTATTTATGGTATTAGGTTTGTGTCATAACACACAAGCAGACTAAGTAGAAGGGCCATAGTACAAGCTTGCTCGAGAGGCCTACAAGCACTACTTACTGAAAGGCTTGGACCCCATTTACATCTCAAACCATCACACAACACAACAAAGCATTTGTACAATCTGCAGGAAAGAAAAAAGTTGTATATAATAAAACAAGGGACACTAATCTTGCAAAAGATTAGGACTGCTGAAGACGCGCTTCAAACTAGGGCACACTGTACGGAACCTCCCCATGCTCACCGATGATATCTGCCATGATTTTCAAAATTTTATAATGAATCCATGGGATCATTTGCTAGATTTTGGTATGTAAGTTAACACTCCCTTAGCATTACCTTTGGACAGAAACGGAGGTCCAATGTCTCTAGTGAGCAGCATCCTGATATAGCTGCTTCAACTCCTGCTTCATCCATGTTACAAGACTACCAAATACAAAAGGTATCATCAAAGTGTGATTAGTGATAACATCTTTACAAGTACTGGAACTACAGATGTATAAATATATATATATATATCTTTAACATATATAAACTCATATAACTTAAGTGATTTAACTAGCTCTTTAATTGTAAATATATATCTTTTACAATTAAGATAGGGCAAAAAACATACCTGGAGAAAGAGACTAGCCAATCTTGGACAGCCAAGCTTCACTATTTCCAGAGAGCAACAGTTGCTAAAACAAAATCCATTTTTGAATTTAAATTTTACACCAATCTTTTTGATGAGAGCTAAAGAGTCGACAACTCAATAACAAATAGTAAATCCTGTCATACCTTAGATTAAGTAAGACCAGGTTGGAACAGGCGAGGCTCACCTCCTTTAAATTGACTGATAGTGATAGATTCAGTGATGATAAATGATAAAACCGAGCTGCAGGAGGTAGGTATACACACTTTTCTGATATTGGGGCAACCCACACAATTGAGGTTTTGCAGTAACCGGTTGGCTGTTTCAGCTACTTCTTGCGTGTTCTCGCTAGAACTGTACACGCCAAAGTAATCAAACAGCTGCACATTGGTTGAACCCCAATCAAGGTCATGCATGTTAACACAGCCGTTCAAGCTCAAATGGGTCAAGTGTGTGCAGTACGCAAGTAGATCATCTATCGCAGTCTGACAGAGCGTTCCATAAGACAAGTCCAACTCTTCAAGTGCCGGTAAAGCACCTTCTTTGTACAGAGGCTCCAATGATGAGTCAGTGAGATATTTGCAGGCTTGTAATTTGAGTACCTAAACAATAAAAAAAAAAAAGCAAAGAAAGCACAGTATAACTCTAGTTCTCATGGTAAGAATATAACGTGTATAATATGATCTTAAGGTCTTAATTACCTTGAGTTGAATACATGACTTGAAGATGGGCTCCAGATTCATCAAGAAAGTGTAGGAAAATCAAGAACAGTCAAATTTGGGAGCCCGTTCAAGGAAGACAAGCCATCAGAGCCAATGGAAGGGCATGACATTAGCACCAGTGACTCAATCAGTGGACAAGAAGCAGTGGTTGCAGATAGACAGTCATCCGTCAGTTGACTGGAAATGTAATGTGGGGAAAATTGATTATCAGCACCATGGAATCAGTCATGAAAATGGAAAAAAATAATAATATATAAATTACCTGCAGAAAGAAGCATCTAAAGATGTTAACATAGGACAAATGATGGATGCTTCAGACAGTACCCCGCAACCTTTCAATCCAAGGGACACCATATAAGGTGCTTCGATATTGAGCACACTCAACTTAGCGCATATCCCTAAATTCAGAGACCGGAGCGCAACCTATTCACATCCAAAAGGGAGAGAGGAAACACTCATCGGTTAAGAGAAGTTACTTATTTGTTACTAGAGAAGCAACACTCACAGGCTGGAAGAGTGCAGTTTCAAGATGGTCACATCCATCCAAACATATCTGCTCTATGCGAGGGCACTTCAACTCAAGAGAAGTAACAGCACGACAGCCAACAAGGGACAGAGTAGCTAACGATGAATTGCAGAACCGCACTTCTGTTAAGCTCTAGAAGATAAATACAAGATTATTCAGAATCAGTTAAGCAACCAGAAAAACATCAGCCATTGCCTTAAGAATATGTATCACACACCTCACAGTTGTCAAGAATTAATGACTTCAGCATTGGGCATCCACCATCATCACTAAATATTTCACAAACAGTGTTAGACAGTGATTCACAATCAGAGAGGTCCACTTCTTGCAAGGACTGGCACTGCAGAACCAATGTTGTCAAATTCTCCTGTTTCTGGAGAGCTAATCGCTGCAACCATTAATTATGAAAAAAAAGATTAACAAAAATACCAAACTAATGGAACTGTATTAACAAATCAAGGTGGCTAAGTGCATACTCGAAGAGAGTTGGAAGCGATTGTGATTCGGGGAAGCGCTAGACAGTTTGAAACAGTGATTGATGAAAGCATGGCGCTTTGCAAGTTAAGCTCTGTGAATCTGTCAAACACAGCGGAGAGAGGACATTTATGTAACTACTCATCACAATAAAATCTGCAGAGGAGACTAGAGATGAGGACTATACTTGCGGCAATGGACTAGGCTTATACTCTGCAAACGAGAGAGATGCAACGCTACAGATGTCAACAGATTGCAATTATCAAGCTCCAAAACCTGCAATAGATGACACAGTGGTCACTAGGTAAAACTTGTATATCAATTTGCATGTGTATGTGGGTGTGTGGATAAGACAAAAGCAATCACCGACCTCCAGAGCATGACTATTAGCAATCCAGGTCATAGACGCGGATGTTATACCCTCACAGCTATGAAGCTTGAGAACTGTCAACATAGGGAGATGTACCGACTTCAAAGAGGAAAAAGGCACACAAGTCAGACAAAAAAAACAACAAGTATGAGACAACAGAACAGGGTAGAAAAGCAGCATCATCAGATAAGAGGACCAAACCTCAAGAGATATGTTGGGGCAGTATGAAGCCTTGAGGATATGGAGACCAGCACAAGCCTGAGCTATTTCACGCAAAGTTTCATCACTAACACAGGAACAGTTGGAAACATCGAGCGACTCTAACTGAGGACACGAAATGGCAGCGGAGCGAATAGCAGCATCCAAGAGCTTATGGCAGGAGGCTATATCAAGAAGTTGGAGGAGTGGACAGTTAAGCATCGCCTGTGACATGTTGCTTCTTTTTAATGATAAAGACCTCAACTGCGGACACCTAAAAGATAGAAAAAGAAAATAACAGAAACTGAGAATGAGACACATATAAACGAATAGGAATGAAAATGTAATTTATTGAAAAGAAACTTCACCTGAGAGACAAACGCATGACTCGGCATTTTGTAATTTTAAGTTCACGTAGCCGATCATGACTCAAGTCTATTTCCTGAGCACCATTTCCTAGAATAGCCTCGTTTACAGTCACGCTTCTCAGCATATTACACTCCTCCAATGCCTGGAAAAAGTTTTCACTGATATGACCTTTTCCTATGATTAAGACCTCCAAATTTCTGAAACAGGCGAAAAGCATTGTGTAATGGGGATATATATACATAAAGACTTATTCTTATGAAGTCAATATTTGAGGCAGATACCTCAAATTGGTAACTGCTTTCATAGCCAGAGCGTTAACAGCAGGAGCGCCATAAACATTCACTTCAGTGGCGTTGGGATAGCGATGACACATGTCTTCAACTGCACACAAGGCAACCAAAAAGGTTATATATTATCTATGTATACTAATGCCATCCAGTTATGGATTAGTAAACGAAAAGACACCTTTAACAGTGTATGCCAAATAAACTTACATTGCTCGATAGAGATCCTCATATTCTCAAAGTTCAAGACCTTCCAAAATTCCTCATGAGCACTAGCTACTCTCCACTGACGACATACCATAGCAGAGCGACAGAGGTCGATGTGATTCAAGAACGAGAATACCTGAAGGGAAAAAAAAATTACTAAAAAAATAACGAATAGGATAACTACAAATTTATCTTAAACTGCGAAAAAAATGTGTACCATGTGTAAGAGGTCATCAGTCAGATCAATGTGAACTTCAAAATCTTCTGCATCTGAGGAACCGTTGTCATCTCCATCATCTTTCTTCCCATCTTTCTGACCAGTGTAATTCAAGATGAAATTCTGGCAGAACATATCAGTATCTGTCCGAGATGAAGACGCAACGCCAAAACTGACAGTTCTCTCCACTGACGAACCAGAGTTTCCAGCATCTGAAGATATCCCTGAAGCTGATCGGCTCTCACTACAAACAAAATAACAGTAAAAAGGATTAAAAATCGAAACTTTCGATCCACTATCAAAGTGGTGAAAGGAGTGAGAGAGCTCACGCAAGTCCAGAGTACACTTTAGCACGTTTATGGTAAGAATCGTGATCAGCTTCCTCCATAGTACAATCCTCAGCTACTACTACTACTACAACATCAGCCACATTGCTACTCTCTCCCTGAACCAAATGATGATGGGACCGAATCTCAGATGACCATACTCGCTCCAATTCAGCACCTGTCTCTTCACACAGCCGCAAAGCGTTCGTCTGCGACTCCTAACTCCCTCTCGTTTAGATCGAAATCGACAAAGTCTCCACCTTTGTTGTTATCCATGGCCGATTGTTTCAGTCTACTGGAAACTCCGCCGTTGTTCTCTTTTTCTTCTTCCTCGTCGGTGGTGAAGCAATGGAAACAACACCAAATCCTCATGCACACACCCCTCCCTCCTCGATCTACCACATTTAAGGAAACATGATCATGACAATTGAGAATTTGAGGGGAAAGTTACTAAATTTGGAATCAAGAGAAACGGATAATTGAATCTCTGATTTTTGTGATTCAGAAGATGAAACGCTAGAAATCTCTGATTTTGAGATTAGGGTTTGGGGGAAAAGGAGATCAGATCTTTGGGGGGAAAGAGAGAGAGAGAGAGAGAGAGAGAGAGAGAGAGAGAGAGAGAGAGAGAGAGAGAGAGTAGGAGGGGGAGGCGTTATACTGTAAGCTTTGAACAAAAAGTGGTCGTTGATAATTCCCGGCGAAAATGGAAAAGAACTAAAAAGACAACACACAATCGGGAAAGGGGAAGAAAAAAAAAGACAGCTTGTCTGAAGTTTCCTTGCTTCACCGTTTCATTTTGTCAGGGAAGGACGTTCAGAAACGGTGTCGTTTGACGATAATAACTGTAAAGCAAAATACATTACCCTCTCAATATACGGATGAATGGGAACTGATAGTGGATGACTGTTTATGGTGGTCAAACTGACAAAATCCAAACCAACACGGATCAATAGTGCCACGTGCGCATGGTCGTAAGCATAGAAGAACTGTAACAGTTGGTGGCTGCTCGAGCCACGCTGTAGTACTAGGGGGAATAGTCAAGCCCACACAATACGTAGAAGAAGAAAGACTTGGACAAGTCTTTTTCTAAACTTTATGAGATTGGCCCACTGGGCCTGGTAAGATTTTTTTTTTTTTTTTTAACAACATCAAAAACTAACTATGATCTATGCTCAGCTGATTCGGAGAATCAAACCGGAGGCATATAATCGACATAAAACATAGCAGAAGGGGAACATCTGGCACCACGTGCTAGCTTGTCCGCCACTAAGTTGTGCGCCCTTGGAATACGTCGAATCTTGAAGGAAGGGAAGAAAATCTTACTGCGCTCGAACTCCTCCAAATGTGTAGCAAATGCCGGCCACTCTCCAGGTGATGACACCATCTTCACCAGTTGAGAACAGTCTGTAGCGAATACCACGTCTGAGAAATTAAGAGTCTTTATGCACTCCATCGCCCATATCAAAGCCTCGCATTCGGCATGCAAAGCAGATAAGCTTCTTCGGAGGTTCGTTGCTCCCATCAACTTCTCAGTTGATCCAATCTTTTTGTATAACCACCCCTGTCCTGAGAATTTGTCTTGTGCTCTCCATGCTCCATCAATAAAGCAAATCCTCAAAGAATCCATCGACATCCACTCCAAGCATGAAGTATTGGTTGAAAGCTGAGTAGGGATCGTCAACTGGGCCTCCGCCCACACCGCTGCTTCTACCTTGGCTATTCGAAGAATTTCCGGTGGATCCATTACTTTGTTAGTATAAATCTTATTGTTCCGATTCTTCCAAATATACCACATAATCCATGGAAAGAAACCAAAGTCATAATCTTTCGGTAATCTCCAAAAAATATAATCCATATTAGAGAACAATGAAGCTCTCGGAAAGAGACCTGGGGCTGAAGGTATCAACGACAGAGCCCATGTTTGTAGAGCCGGTGGACATTCAAAAATAACATGATTAATAGTTTCTTCCTCAGCGCCACATAAACTACATCTTTGATCTCCTACTATACCTCGGGATCGTAATGTTTTTGTAACTGGAGTTATCCCCTTAATTACTTGCCAAATAAAATATTGCAGTTTTTGTGGGTATTGCACTTTCCATGCATAACTTAACAGGAGAGTCACATCCGGACCAAAGTTTACCTCATGTAAAATACGATTCGATGTTTGTTCGATTCCACATCAGTCAATTCATCATGTACCATGTAATTAGCCATAACTCGTACTTAAAAAGGAAAAATTGTTCATCTTCCTTTTTAAGAGTGAGGGGACGATTACGAGTTTTCTCTTCTTTTTTTTTCACATAAGTTTGTATTTTATATTTGATCAAACAGAAGAAGATATTCCACTGGTATGGTATCCATGGTCAGGGCCGGCCCTGTGCCAAACCTAACCAAAAATTCGTCTCAGGTCCCCAAAATTTTTGAAAAAATTTATATGGATATAAACCTCCCCCAAATTTATAAAAAAAAAATTTAAGCCCCTAAATTTGTAAATTCCCTCTTTACCGCTTTCAGTCCACGAGATTTCAGGGCCGGCCCTGTCCATGGTTACAAAGTAATCAACGCGTTAACTAAAACATTTAGTAAACTTCCCTGCATATATATTGGCCAACGGCATTGGCCAGCTAGATAACTTATTAAGCTCTCTGGCTAGGAGATCCTCTAGCTTTTCTAGCTAGGCCACCTATACACAACATTTATATGGAATCCCGCCATATATCGAATTATAAACTCAGCAGATAGCATTTATCGTACATATATAGTAGTACATTCTGCACATACTATTGTTTTCTTCTTATGGAATATATATGGCAGAAGAGAAGACAAAAGCATCGAAATGTTGTGGACGTATATCAACTTTGGGAAGTGATGCAGTGGAAGTACTACGGTGGTATACTAGCAGTATATTACGCGGTCTCTGGTGTCTAAACTATGCCAAGTCAATTACAGATATGAATACTAGTTATTTATTATTATTATTCTATCTCATATTATTATTAGGAAAAATTGCCAAATATGACTCACAATTTGATTTCAAATGCAAAAGTATACCCAAACTTGAATCAAATGCAAAAATAACTTAAAAGGCTATTGAAATTACAACCAACCCTTTGTGACCAAACAAAAAAAAACATTTTTTTACGTTTTTAACCCCAGTAAGTCGTCTGGTATAGTTAATCTTAAAATTAATTTATAAATTTTTTAAAAAATATTTTGATAAGTGAAAAATTGAAATCATGTAATTAAGATATGTTAAAAGTGTTATAAATTAAAATATAACAAAAGTGAATTGTTTTCAACATAGATGAGTGAAAGTAGTGAGTCATGATATTTTTTGGTTTAGGTTTTGCCAACATATGTTGTAGTATTGTATGTGTTCTTAGGGTTGGATTTTGGAAAGCATAAAAGTATTTTTGAAAAATATGAATTTTACCAAAATGTGTTTATTTCTGTGTATAGTAAACACTAAGCAAGTTTAATTTGATTTTATAACGTGTTTAGATAGTTAATTTTAGTCAATTTAATTTAGGGGTTAAATTTAGGGTCTGGACGACTTACAAGTAAGTCTTTTAGACGACTAGACGACTTACAAGTAAGTCTTCTAGACGACTGGACGACTTACAAGTAAGTCTTCTAGACGAGACGACTTACAAGTAAGTCTTCTGGACGAGACGACTTACTTGAAAGTCTTCTGGTATAGTTGATCTTAAAAATAATTTATAAAATTTGTAAAAAAATATTTTGATAAGTGAAAATTTAAAATCATGTAATTAACATATGTTACAAGTGATACAAATTAAGATACAATAAAAGTGAATTGTTTTCAACATAGATGAGTGAAAGTATTTAGTTTCTCGCTAAAAATATTTAGTTTCCCGCTAAAAATATTTGAGTTTCCCGCTAAAAATATTGAAGTCTTCAATTCAGAAGACTTACTTGAAAGGCTTCTGAATCTAAAATATTTAACCTAATTGGATTTTTTTCTCCCTATATAAAGAAAAATTTACACATTATATCTCCTCCTCTCAAATGACTGCAACAAAAATGTAATGTTCATCATTCTAAAACTCTCAAACCTCTCTCTAATCTCTTTGAACTTATAAACACCAAGCTTTATATAAATTGATTGTTTTTGTCTCATGTCTTTCTCACTAATTTATCTTGTTTTTGCAGGTTTTTCATCACATGATTCTCATCTTCCACTCATTTAAAGGTATATCTATTAATTTTAGATATGTATTTTTATGTCTCATTTTTTTTCATTTTGTAACTTTTTGTTGCATAAAGTTCTTACATTTTTCTCAAACTAATAATTTCCAAAGCCACTCAAATCTCTTAGACTTGAAAACACCAAATTTTATATGAATTTTTCAGTTTTGTCTCATGTCTTTCTGAATATCTATCTTTTTGGCAGGTTTTTAATCAGATGGTTCTCAACTTCCACTTGGATATGTACGTTGTGTGTTCTATAAAAGTATGTCTATCTAATCTTCCACTCATTTTCTATGTTTTTAAGCCATTTGAACGTTTTTGGATGTGCAGATTTTTCAGATCTGGATATGCAGGTTTTTCAGATCTGGAAGACTTCTGGGACGACTTCCAGGAGGTCCAGACGACTTCCAGGAGGTCCAGACGACTTACAGGAGGTCCAGACGACTTCCAGGAGGTTCAGAAGACTTCCAAGAGGTCCAAACGACTTCCAGGAGGTCCAGAAGACTTCCAGGAAGTCCAGACGACTTCTAGGAAGTCCAGACGACTTACAGGAAGTCCAGACGACTTCCAGGAGGTCCAGACGATTTCCAGGAGGTCCAGAAGACTTCTAGGAGATCCAGACAACTTCCAAGAGGTCCAGACGACTTACAAGAGGTCCATACGACTTCCAGGAGGTCCAGAAGACTTCCAGGAGATCCAGATGACTTCCAGGAGGTCCAGACCCGAACCTGGATCCCTTGACCCAACCAGTCCGCAGCCTTAACCTAATCATCTAAGTGCAATTGGCCGGTTTAGGTCCATAATTTTCTAAGTCATTTTCAAGTGATCTGAGGTTCATATGCAATCAGTACACAATGCGGAAGCTAAGATAAACATTCATTTTATTAATATAAACCATGTGATCCATACAATGTAGTAATATCAATCAGTTTGCACAATAGGCTAATCATAAGTCCAACTATCTAAACACACACACATCACACATCCATCCTTGGCTTGAGTCTTCACAGCTCCTTGGCTTTCCCACGATCCTGACCAGATCCTGCAATCATATAAATCCCATCAAATACACAATCAAACCGATATCCTAGCAACAAGTCTATCAAATGCATGGTTAGGTCACTTAGGATGAATCTCTGTCCCAAAACTGACCCACTCGGAAAGGTCTCCAGAAACTAAATAAAAACCATGATAAATCACAACTAAGAGAATGGTCAAGTCAGATTTCTCAGAACAGATCTTGACCATACCGATCTCGACCTAGAACAGCCCTTATGGCCATAACTGACCACCTCTAAAATAATGATATAAAATTATCCTTGGACCATGATAATTCATGATAAATCCCCATTAAGAGATATTTCAAGTCGGAATCCCCAAACCTCAACTAGAAGTAAGAGATCCGACCATACATGCCCAACCAAGGCCATGGAGAGATTACTCTGATCTAACCATGTCTTGGCGGCCTGTCAATGAGTCTAAACTCATGGACAACATCAGAATATATAAGAAAAGAGATAGATTGACATAGGAGGGAAAACGGATGCAACCAACATCACTTGGACCATGCGGATCATCCATCCGGACCATTGGTCTTGGCGATGGTAAGTGGTTAGCATCACTAACCTTAGGAGTGGCCGACGATGGGTTCTGTTCCTTCCCACTAGCCTTCTCGGTTCCTCTTGTATCCATCTTCACTTGGTTCCTTCCTGCAACTCTTCCTTGGTCGCCGGTCAAGAACAAATCAGCACCACACTCAAGCGGCCAAACAAGCAAACCGCCGGTCTCTTTCTCTCTTGGATTCTCTGGCAATTTTGGCAGAGTTTCCCCTATTTGTCTGATGACAAATATCGATGCCCAAGGTCTCTATTTATAGAGAAAGACAATGGTAACTGTCTTTGGGCGAACGGGTGGGAGTGATTGGCCGAATGGCCACCAATGGAACCAACACATCCTTTCGGCCCAACCGCCTCTCAACTGCCCTCCAACTGCTCCCTTGCATCGATCATCAACCCTTGGCACATTGCCAAGTGCTTGGCTGCACCACCAAACACTCCTGGTCCCATCGGACCGCACCACCATCTAACCGGATCATAACCGCCCATGGTCCGGTCACACCATCTCAACCCATAACACTCCTCCAAGCTGAGATGAGCTGACCACTAGTGTACCCAGCTGAATGAGCTAACACTCCAGCTACTGGAGCTGACCTGAACTCTTGTGAGCTACTGTGAGCTTCCCCACACTTCACCTAGCTGCCTGATCTTGCTTCCCACTCCGGCCAGCTGCCTAAACCCTTGTCCAGCTCTCTTGAGCTTGAACCTTTCTTGCCTTGGTTAAGTTTCAGCCTCCTGATACCCTTAACCCACTTCCTGGACCATGATACGCTTTGCCATAGGTCATCTGACCTGATTTGGTGCACCACCTCGCACCATGGTCCATCCGGCCGATCCTATCTAGGATCGGGGACATGACAATACGACTTCCAGAAGGTCCAGACGACTTACAGGAGGTCCAGACGACATTTTTGTTAGGTTCTTTTAGGTAACTATTAATTTAATAATTTACATTAAATTGTATAGTTTCTTATTCACTTGTATTTTCTCAACAATTGATTTATTGTCTATTTTCCTCAACCTTCCCTTGTTTCCTCCATAAATATTTATCATCTGCGAATGAGTGAATCAAACCTAAATTTCTTAAATAAAAACAAATGTCTAATGAATATCAAAATACAGAAAACATGTTATTAACCATCACACGAAGTTGATAATTAGGCTTCATATTCTTTTGATTATATCAATTGTCAATATTGTTGTTACATTTTGTTTAGAGTGAGTGGATAACACAAATATACACTTTTTGATGAAATTTCAAATTTATTGATCAATCAAAAAGAATGTTATGTACATAAGAAGACTACTCTATTTTTATTTCCGGTAAGCAAGTAAAGAAAAAAAATTATTCCTTCAATAAGAGATAAGCTGGAACCATCTTCTGAATAATCCTCCATATTTGTGATCAAACTTGTACTTAAGTGAAGTGATTATGTTTCGCACTGCCTTATCAATGCGCCGACGCATATGATCAGTGGAAACTCTACTTTGCTGATGACGTCTTGCATTCCTTTCTCTCCAAATGTGATAGATTGTGGTCTGCAACAGAAGCTTCGCCAGTATAGTATCTACTTCCAATGGCCTCATACTCTGTAGACGCTGCAATATCCATTGCCAATCAGGGTTTATGCTATTTCCAACAAGTCTCCTTGCCAAGCTCTCCCACACTGTATAGGAGTAAGGACATTGATCTCGCTTTCATTTTCTCACACAGCTCACAGCTCTTAACCAATTTGCCATACGCTTGATAATCTATTCTTCACAGCTAGCCAAGTAATGAATGATAGTGTGAACCAGATGACTCGACTCCAGTCGTCAAATATACACTTTTGTACATATATCATTTTATCAACTTTGCTCGAAATTAAACCTGCACTCATTTAAATCATTAATTTTTGAATTTTGTTAAAATAAATTATCAACTTTTCAATAAACCAAATTCATCTTTTTGTTGACATGCTATTATAATTATAATATTTCGTTCACAATATTGTTTGAGTCAACAATTATAGTTAATTAAAAATATGTCCAAAATGAATTTTAAGACTGATGTCTTTTTGAAACAAATATAAATCAACATTTTCCAAAATAATAAATTTCAAATATTGAAAATATATTTTAATAACTATCAAGGTAATAATTAAATTATAAATAAGAAATAATTAAAACCAAAATATTAAAGTTATTCATTTTCTCAGAGTAAAATTTTCTATAATTTCTATTTATATTCTAAATAATTAGTTAATATATCATTAATTGAGCATTTAGTTATAAAATGATTTGAAGAACTTTTATAATTATTTAAGATCAATTTTATAACTATTTATATAATCTTATTTGGATTATGTTTTATAATTTTACTGTATAAAATTTTGTTAGTGAAATGTTATTTCAACTTTATATTCTCAACGAAAAGAATTATTCAAAACAAAATTTATATAGTTTCAATAAATGTACTACAAGATTTTTTCTGCATTTTAATGAAAAATAAGTTTCATTAAAACTGTTAATATCCAAAATGTTGTTACATCATTAGAATCATTAAGAATCTACATACCATTAATTCTATTCTTGTGAGAATAAAAAAATATATTAATACTTACAGGAAACAAAAAAATTTGACAGTTGGCCAACGGCATTGGCCAGCTAGATAACTTATTAAGCTCTCTGGCTAGGAGATCCTCTAGCTTTTCTAGCTAGGCCACCTATACACAACATTTATATGGAATCTCGCCATATATCGAATTATAAACTCAGCATATAGCATTTATTGTACATATATAATAGTACATTCTGCACATACTATCTACTTTATTAAAACAGAAATACACATATAGACTTACCCTACAAGTTGTACAATATTTACGCCTAAAGGCCACTGACTATTTAATAAACTACACGAAATAATTCATTGTCTTTTCCACCTAATAAATGTTTTCCAAATATGACTAATTGTAACTAAAAAATCGCATGAATTTCCTCCACATCCAGTCATTCTCTCTCCGAAATATGACAACATGACAATCATACTTTCTTCTCCTTTACCTAACAGAAACAAACATAAATTTCTGGTCAACTTTATATATTATCACCTCAAAAGAAAATTTGAAAAACCTACAAAGAAGAGTCCGTAATGCATATATTGACAAACCAATCGATCAATATGAAACACAGAGATGGCTCATTGTAATTGTATTTTTTATCTGATTTATATGAACTAAATAATATAAAATATGTTTTTAGGGAAAAATTACAACCAATGGATGGACTTCTTAAGCTTCTTAGGGTATAAATTAAAATTCAACTTAAACATATTGTCTACAATATGTGTAACTTGATTATCGAATTCAAACAATAATGATTTCAAATATTTAATTGGATCCGAAATTTAAGCATAAGAAGCCAAAATATCACAATTTTTCCTATTTCTATGGTGAAATCGAAACATACTATAAACAATCACAATAAATCACTTTTAATGCTCAACAACCACACAATCATCGCTTTCCTATTCGTAATCCTATATATTTAGTATGTCAATTTAATTCGAATATATTAACAACACAAAACCGCAAATCATAACAACTAAATATGCGTCTTTCCTATATTCTATGCTATATAATCTAAATCGCCATTAACAGAATATTCTTCTAATTAATGAAAGCGTATTATTGCTTGCAGAGGTGGTTAAGATATTTTTTCTACTCTAGGGTTTTAGGTCTCCACTATATATTAGTAGCAACGTCAACACATACTCTTCACACTTTTTTCTTTACAATCTCAGAAAAATCATGTCTGCTAATAAAGTTTTCCATTTGATCAGCGATCTCAAGCCATATAAGGATAAGTGGCGTGTTCAAGTGAAACTAATTCACTCATGGATACAAAACCCACCTTATGCTGATGAAAGCTTAGAAATGGTTTTAGCTGATATCACTGTTAGTTCTATAACTTTTACTATCTTTTTTCTTAAGTTTTTTTTATAAGTTTCTTTCTTTATTGAATCGTTTGTTGTTTTTAGGTTAATAAAATTCAATGCTCATGCAAGAGATCTTACATCAAGCGTGTTCAACGTAGCCTTCCTCTTGGGAAATGGAAGGTTATTGAGAACATGAAGATTAGTGGAACCGGTGGCAAGTTCAAGCCAACCAAATTGAGCTATAAGATGAATATCATTAATGATACTGTTTTCACAGACTCAAATCATAATGATGATAGCAGCTTCTTGGCTCTATCGAGTTTTGAAGAGATTTTGGGTGGAAGTCTTGATACTCACTGTCTAATTGGTATATACTTTTCATCTTATATTTATTTCTATTTTATCTACTTTATTAAAACTTTTAACTAACATGGTTTTTAATATTTCACAGAAATCTTAGGGCAAGCAATAGAGATTGGTGGAGTTCAGATCATCCAAGTCCAAAATGAGGATCGAAAAAGGATTCAGTTTCGCTTACGAGACAACAGGTAGTTAAGTTAATTAATATTTATTTTAATGTCTATTTATGATTGATTTTATTTAAATTTAATGATTTCAAATTTTTTATTCAGTGGCCATGAATTGGCGTGTTGTTTGTGGGGATCTTATGCTGAAAGGATTGAAGAACATCTTGAAAAAGCAAATGGTGATGACATTGTTTGCTTAATACGATTTGCTAAGATAAGTGAATTTCAAGGTATAAATTCTCCTTATAAATAACTTTCATCTTACCTTATTAAGGAAATCATTATTCTGTTCGAATTTAAATTTGTAAATAAATTTCATAGGTCAAGTTCAAATAACAAATGCATTTGCCTCTCTATTGGATCTGAATCCAACAATGCATGAGGCTATGGAGTTCAAAGAAAAGTAATTATCCCATTAATCTTTATATTTATACAGTTTTTCAATTCAAATGGTATATAGACTTTAAATTTTCTATTTTCAATATCTCAGACTCAAAGATGGAGTACTTCCTCTTGCTGTTGTTGACCCAAACGATGCAAAACCAGCCTTTGATGATTGGGATGATGTAGGTATCATCATGATTTCCGAGTTACATGAGACTACCCAGGTTTGTTTTTAAAAAAATAACACTTAATTATATAAGGTGACAATTATACTTGCTGCTTTAAAGTAATGATTTACCATTTGTCCATTATAGCTCGAGAATGTTAAGATCGTTTGTTCAATTGAAGCAATTGATACTGATTGGGCCTGGTACTATTTTGCATGTAAGAACTGTGGGAAAATAGTAACTAGAATCAGTAGAGCAGCTAAACCTTTGTTCCGCTGTGCGATTTGCAAAGCTAATGTTTCTAAGGTGTTCCCAAAGTAAGATTTTTTATCTTTTAAAATCATCCTTTACTTATTTTATATTTTTCATAACAGTGATAATATATAACTAATGTGCATTGCTACAGATTCAAACTGCATTTGATTGCTGAAGATGATATCGGAAAATGTAAACTGGTGGTGCTTGGCACTATTGCTCAGGAACTCATTGGTTTTCAGGCACCTGACCTTTGGGACGGTTCTTATGATGATGTACATTTCTATCTTTAAAACTTTTAGATAATTGTTTCATGTATTTACTAAATACACCTTTTTCAGATCGAAGATCCTGAAATTTTGCCTCAACCAATAATCGATTTGGTTGTCAAATCTTTCTGTTTTGGAATTGAATCTTCTGAAAACGGATCCGAGAGCTATACGGTTTCTAAGGTCTGGTCTGGAGATATTATTCAGAAAATTGAAACTGGATCTGAGCCAGTGTCCCTTATAGAAGGTGGTCCATCCAGTATGTCTTCTGGTGGGATAAGTTATTTTGACAATACTATATTCTTAATTATGTGAACTAAATTACTGTTGTTGCAACTACTTTATTATAATTTCTCTACATTGTAGGTTCTGTTGTTGGATGGTGACAGTCATACATCCTCAGTAGATTGTGCAACTCCATACTCAAAAAGAAAGGAAAGTGACAATGATCTTCCAGACATAACATCTACGTCGAAGAAGATCTGCACTGCCACAATCAAGACTGAAAACCCTAAGACTGATTAGTGTAGAAGAAATTTTATGCTGCCGAATCTGATGTTTTTTCTTTTTTTCTTTGATTTCAGTATTTTGGTTTTTGGTTTTACCATTGAATAATGTTTTCATTTGTTCTTTGCTTTTCAGTTTTCAGTTTAATGTTTTTGTTTTCGGTTTGAACTTCCAATAATGTTATATTTGGTTTTGGCTTTTATTTCTTTTAACAATATTATGCATCTACTTTATATGACCAAATGAACAATCAAATCCATCAAACTAAACTAACCAAACAACTTAACATTCTAATGTTCGCATATCCTCATAAAAACTATCAACTGTATGCTAAAATGGATGTTACGGATTGCATACCTTATTAGAATTTGACGAGTGGGCAACAATGTCTGAAAATAATTGGCTTTGTCCCTCCTATATTATTCTTTGTCTACGCACGCCCATAAAGCAAATCCTGCATATAATACACAATTTGTTTTCATATTAATCAATGATTTATTAAGTCTATAACATTTTTATTAACCTTTCTATAACGTATCTACACTAAAGAAAAAATCCATTTTGTTTTCGCTGGCTCCATTTTTTTATATTAATCCTATGTCATTAAAATGAAAATATAGCAATCTATCTTCATAAAGATATTGAGTTACCTTTATTAACAAATAAATCTTTAACCTATCTACGTTAAAGAAATTCTCACACCCTAAAAACTAGCCATTTTGTTTCTACTGCCCCCAAGCCGAGAAAATAATCTCTGCTATTGAAGTACTTTTGCTCGTAGATCATGAAACGAAAAAGAGGAGGTCGTGCCCAAGGAAAGGAAAATCTTCCTACAGGTTCTGCTTCAGGAATACAGAGAATCCCGACAGCCTTTGTTTCTATTCCAGTTGGGTCGGGTTTTACTGTGCCATTGACATCAGTTTTCCATAGGGTTAACCAGAGCATCGAATCCTCACAGTCGTCTACCACCTATGCTGCATTGAATGGTGCACAGGATCGTAACCTAGCGTCACCTCAGACACCATCTACTGCTCCAGTCCGTCTGTTTGGTAAACCTGCTGTGATAAAATTCATTTGTTAAACAAATTTATTGTTACTAAAAATTGTTCTAACATCACAATTTTGTGTCTCTGTGATACTGAAAAAGGGGTGGATTTGACTCTAAACCAACCATCAAGTTCATCAGTTCAAAGAAGTTGTTTGACTAATGCTAATTGTAAGTTTTTCTATTACATTGTCAGTTAAAAAATGCAGTCTTTTGTAATTCAGTTTCCTTCATGATTACGGTTTAATAATGTAAAATCTTTTTTGGACAGTGTCAATCACTAGAAATTCTCAAACTACAAAACCTGGGATCCAGAACTCAAAGAGAAAAAGAAAGCCACCACGCTCTGTTTTGAATGATATTACCAATATTTCACATTCATTCTCGAATGAAAACGAAGAAGCACCAACAAACATAAATGGTGATATCGATGAGGATGACGAAATGCTTAATGAGGATTTTGTTGGAGGTACCAATCACTACGTTTTGTGCTTAGCTAAAGTTATACGTAACGAAAAAATATTTAATATGTTTTTTGATGATTGTGCTTTAGGTATCTCTGATGTAGAAGGTGAGCTTGATTTCGATTGTAGTTCTCAAGAAACTTCAGACAGTGAAAATGAACCAGACATTGTCGAGGTTCATGCTACTCCTGACACTGATCCATATCGTCCAGCACCATTTTCTATGAAATCATTTTTGGAACGATGCCAAAAACGTTCACAGAGCTCAACGAAGGTTCTAACTAAACCAAAAGAAGAAGGTTATATTCATGTTTACTTTTCTGTCTGTTTTTGTTTTCTCTAATTTACAAGTTATTAAATATGTTTATTTTTTAAAATATTTTACACATGACCAGAATATCTTGACGAGGGGGATCCTGATCACTCATGTACTCATTGTGGCGCAATATTTTGGTATGGTGAAAGGTTAAACAGACGTAGAAATACGTCTACACCTACATTTTCACTATGTTGTTTGCAAGGTCAAGTTCAGTTGCCACTGCTAAAAGAACCACCAGAGGTGCTTAAAAATCTGATGGAAGGAGATGACCAATTAAGCAAGCATTTCCAAAATAACTTGAGGGCTTACAACATGGCTTTCTCATTTACTTTACTTGGGGGAAAAGTTGAGAGATCAGTTCCACAGGGCAAAGGGCCTTCTATGTTTCAGCTTCAAGGGGAAAATTATCATCTAATGGGAAGTCTACGCCCTAATGATGGAAACGATGCCAAGTTTGGTCAGCTATATATAGTGGACACCGAAAATGAAATTCAAAACAAGGCTAACTGTCTCAGGTACCGTAAAATATGTCTGGTCCTAATATAGTACACCATAACTCATTCCAAAACTCTATTTTATTATATTTATTGATTTCTGATGTTTTTTGGTTCATTTCAAACAGCAAAGGAAAAGCCAAGTTCAAAGCAAAAAAGAAAGGCAAGCTGAAGGATGAGATTATTGACATTTTGGTGAAGATGTTAAATGAAGTTAATCCTTATGTGAAGCAGTTCAGATCATCTAAAGATCGCTTTAAGGCAGATCCTGATGATGCATTTCATATGCGAATTGTGAGTGACCGCTTAACGGATGGAAGAACTTATAATACTCCTACGGCTACTGAAGTTGCTGCACTCATACCTGGTGATTTTAATCTAGATATGGATAACAGGGATATTGTTCTTCAACAACAATCTGGCAAGCTTAAACGGATTAACGAGATTCATGCTTCTTATCTAGCTTTGCAATACCCTCTACTGTTTACTTATGGAGAAGATGGTTTCCGACTGGGTATTAAGAAAGGTGTAGCAGCATCAAAAAAAACTTAAAAAGCCTAATATTAGTATGAGGCAGTTCTTTGCTTTTCGACTTCATGAACGTAAGGATGAATCACATTGTCTCCTACATGGTAGACGACTCTTTCAGCAATTCATCGTTGATGCTTTCACAACTATTGAATCAAACCGCTTGCGCTATCTAAAGTTTAACCAGTCAACTCTGCGGTCTGATAGTTATGATTCAATAAAAGAGTCTGAAAATGCTGGAATGACGGATATGAATGAGCAAGGATCAGAATTCATTTTGCCAGCTTCTTTTGTGGGGAGTCCTAGATATATGAAAAACAACTACTTGGATGCTATGACTATATGTAAGCATTTTGGATTTCCAGATCTCTTCATTACTTTTACTTGTAATCCAAAATGGCCAGAGATCACAAGGTATCTGAAGAAAAGGAAGCTGAGGATAGGCCAGACATTATTTGCAGGCTTTTCAAGATGAAACTTGAATCATTGATGGACGATTTAACCATAAAGAATATGCTAGGGAAGACTGTGGCATGTAAGTCTAAATTCGTTTCCTATTCCTATTTTACTTGTAATCTAAATTTTTTTAATAATAATTTTTTTTTGTGACAGCAATGTATACTATCGAGTTTCAAAATGTGGCCTACCCCATGCTCACATACTCTTATTTCTTCAGCCCACCTCCAAGCTTCCCAATACAGACGACATTGACAAGATTATATGTGCAGAAATACCGAACAAGGTTGAAGAGCTAGAACTCTATGAAGTGATTAAAGATATGATGATTCATGGTCCTTGTGGAGCTGCAAATA
This sequence comes from Raphanus sativus, assembly GCF_000801105.2. Classification (NCBI taxonomy): domain Eukaryota; kingdom Viridiplantae; phylum Streptophyta; class Magnoliopsida; order Brassicales; family Brassicaceae; genus Raphanus; species Raphanus sativus. The sequence goes on along the minus strand of NC_079512.1, from coordinate 15,886,396 downwards.
TGAATTCTCCATGTATGGAGAATGGATTGTGTTCAATTTCATACCCAAAATCGTTTGCTGCAAACACCACAATCAATAAGGAAGGGTTTCCTATTTACAGAAGGCGTGAGAGATCAGACAATTATGTAGAGAAGAATGGGTTTAAGTGTGATAACCGGTATGTTATTCCGTATAACAAGAAGCTATCTCTACGTTATAGAGCTCACATAAATGTGGAGTGGTGCAATTAAGCTGGTTCTATTAAGTATTTGTTCAAGTACATTAATAAAGGACAGGATCGTGTAACTGTTGCTGTTGAACCTCCTGCTCACATCATTGACAGTATGTTGGCAAGTGGTCAAGGAAATTTAGCTACCGAACCTCCTGTTGGGCCCAAATATGGCCCGATAGCTGAATGATGAATGATAAAAGACGATAACGGGCCACGACAGGCCCATTACGAATCCAATCTTTGAGAAGAGCTAAGCTGGAGCCGGAGGCTGAGAGCTAAAGACTTTAACCAAAGAGGTCATGGTGAAGAGGAAGCTCACACCATAACGGAAGGAACGCAGGACCCGGTCAAAGGAAGCTGTTGCGGATTCCTCAATAAACGGAGAAGATCTCGGGATCCAGTTGGTGACGATCGAGCGGGACCTGAGGCTATTTAAAGAGAAAGTGAATCAAGAAAGAAGATCTATTCAACCCTTATTCATTTTCACGATTATTCATATCATCTCTAAAGCATTTTGTTATCTTTATAATCATCAAGAGAAACATCTTTTGTAACCATTCTTTTATCACATTATCAATACAAATCATCATTCATTCTACAAGTTCTTACGGGATTCAGCCCACGATTATCTTTCCCTAATCCTCTCTTAAACTATAACCTGACCTAAAATCAGGAGGTGAGTTTAGTCCCTCACAATTGGCACCGTCTGTGGGGAAGAAACAATCGAATCCCTTACCCTAACTTGAGGATGAATCCTACCGATCAGACAACAAATCCGTCTGACCTTAACCTCCCGATTCATAGCGATGGCTCACCGAACGATGGAGGCTCTACTCTCGTAACCTCGGAGCCTCGACGTGGCGACCACCGATCCGGACAACAGCTTCCGATTAGCGCTCGAACGAGCCAGACTACAACCGGAGCTACTAACCCGAGATCGTCAAGTGGAACCGCCCCTGGGCTTCCAATCACCGAGAATCCTCAGCAGCAAGCCGTTCCGAATCAAACGGAGGCTCAGCTTTCTGAGATTCGTCAAATGATGATGCAACTGGTAGACAAAGCTCAGGAAAGTGAGCGTACGATGCATCAGCTAGCTGTTCGACAGCAACGATTCGAAGAGATAACAAGATCTCTAGACACAACAACCCAAACACCGCAACGTCAAGCTCCGGGGGTCACTTTCCGAGATCGACTGACAGATCCCTCATTCCCCCGAGGACGTTTAGACTTTTCCCCTGATAACACTGCTCCGGAAGGACGGGGATCTGCTTTCCAGACACCTCATACTGGGGCAGCTCCCGTGTTTAACCCACCTATTACCAGTGCTATGGGAAGTAACGTAGCGACAACCAGCTCCACACCCAGTCAGATTGCTGACCGGAGCACTCGCTTACCTCCTCTGCCGCCTAATTTTAGGTCCGGAGCAAGAGTATCCTTCCCATCCGGGGGCAGAACATCAGCTTCGGTTTATCAAACCAGAAGCTCAACCCCGAATGGGGACGGGTATCAAAGGGTAGCATTCGATAACCCAAGAGCTGGTGAGCGACTTAGCCCACCAACTGCATGGGAAGATGAGCCAACAGGAGTCCGTCAGGAACCTGCCCACCGGGTACCTAATAACGACCCAAATGTCCTTCCCTTAGAAGGACCTGAAGCTATCCGTAGATATATGGAACGAACTCACGCAGCTCTCCAAAAATTGGGAGCTCAAGTCCATAAAGCTACGAGCTCAGCTCCCGAAATCGATAGCTTGATCGAAAAAACCCGTGGAACTCCATTCACTGACAGAATTGCCAGTTCCTACATAAGAGATACCCAAAAAATCAGAATTCCCGAGTATGATGGGACCTCTGACCCAAAGGCCTATTTGAGAGCTTTCCGATTGGCCATCGTGAAAGCCCATTTTACACAGGAAGAATGTGAAGTAGGTTACTGCAGGACATTCGCCGAAAACTTGGTCGGAACAGCCCTCGAGTGGTTCTCTGGTCTCGAACCAGCCTCGATAGATAGTTTCGATCAATTAACTAGCGCCTTCATGAAGCAGTACTCGACCCATATCCTGAAGCAAGCCTCTGAGGCCGATCTTTGGAAGGGCAGACAAGGAATGGGGGACTCACTACGAGTCTACATCGAGAAATTCAGGGCAGTAAGAACTAAACTCTCTAATCCCAACGACCTAGTCGCCATCGAGACTCTTAGGAGAGGTCTGTTCTATAAATCGAAGTTCTGGTCGGAGCTAACACTCAATACTCCTCCAACTATCGATGATGCTCTCCATAAAGCCACCAGATACATTACTTTGGAGGAGGAGACAACTGCACTGGATAAACTCCACAAGAAGCCTCAGAATCACTCGAAAGGTGAATCCTCTGAGGCAAAGGGACCTCATAAAAGGGGGAACCTCCGAAACAACCAAACCCAGGGAGAACATTCCTATGCAATCGAGGAAGACAAGGAAGAGAAACATGTCGCCGCAACAAACAAAACTCCCTGGTCAAAAGGCTTTGATAAAAACAAACATTGCTCTTATCATGATCGAGAAGGGCACTCAACTGAGGAATGTTGGGACCTCCAACGACAACTGACAGCTAAATTCGCAGCCGGAGAAATAAAGGGAGTGGACCTTAAAAAGCCACCACCTTATCAGAAAAGAGGTCCTAGAGACACCTCTCCAAAGCGTGAGAGGTCACCTGAGAAGGAGACCGATTCGCCACCTCCAGCTCCCCAGAAAAGAGTCGAGTTGATTCTTGGAAAATTCCCCCAAGGAAAAAGTTTACAAGTCGAAGCTCTCTTGAGCAAACCGTCCCCTCAATCGAGCCCCGACTCGAGGGTGGACTCTATCCTTGGAGGATCAGATATATGTCAAGACTCCGTCAACTCCATTAAGAATCACGTACGGAAGGCTGTGTCTAACACTGGACCTAAGCCTCCCAACCCCGAGTCCAATACTAAAATTTCTTTCTGGGAAAGCGAGACCTCAAACCTTGACAGACCTCACGATGATGCGTTGATTGTCACCCTGAACATCGCAGGATACGAGGTCCCTAAACTCATGATAGACACAGGAAGCTCTGTTGACCTTATCTTCTACAACACCGTAAAAGGGATGGAAATAGACGACTACGAAATTATTGGCCAAAAAGCTAATCTCGTAGGCTTCTCCGGAGAAACAGCTACCTCATTGGGGACTATCAAGCTCCCAATCATAGCTGGCGGAATAATGAAAATGACCAACTTAGTAGTCATCGACAGACCTTCCCCGTTCCATGCGATCTTGGGAAGACCCTGGATTCACAAGATGAAGGCAGTAGCCTCGACTTATCATCAATGTGTGAAATTCCCAACACCTGAAAGGATAACTACCGTACATGGTAGCCAGAAGATATCCAGGATCTGCTACTTGGGAGGATTCGAAATCCTTAAAAAATCCCCCCAATAGCAATTACAGATCCAGGAGGATCGCGAAATGCAACAAAATATTCGAGGTCCCCCTAAAAACCTCACCGAAAAAGTTTGCATTGACGACTCAAATCCTGAAAGACAGGTAGCATCGGATCTGAGCTACCTCTAGAGACAAAAAGGGAGCTCATTGACTTCCTGAAAAGCAATGTCAAAACCTTTGCATGGTCCACCAACGACATGAAAGGCATAGATCCGAACGTCACCACCCATAAACTAAAAGTAGACCCCACTTTCAAACCGATCAAACAAAAGTGTCGCAAGCTAGGCCTCGAAAAGGCTCAAGCTGTTAACGACGAAGTTGACCGACTTACGAAAGCTGGGTCCATTCGAGAGGTACACTACCCCGACTGGTTAGCTAACCCGGTAGTTGTAAAGAAGAAAAACGGGAAATGGAGAATCTGTGTAGACTTCACCGACCTTAATAAGGCTTGTCCTAAAGACAGCTTCCCGTTACCTCACATCGACCGCCTGGTTGAAGCAACAGCTGGCCATCGACTCCTATCCTTCATGGATGCCTTCTCAGGATACAACCAAATCATGATGGATCCTGAGGATCTGGAGAAAACTGTATTCATGACCGAACGAGGAACCTATTGTTACAAGGTTATGCCATTCGGATTAAAGAACGCAGGAGCTACCTATCAGAGGCTAGTAAATAAGATGTTTGCTGGACAACTCGGAAAAATCATGGAAGTCTATATTGACGATATGCTAGTCAAATCCTCAGCTGGAGAAGACCATATCTCCCACTTAAGGGAATGCTTCGATATCCTCAATAAATACGATATGAAGCTCAATCCCACTAAATGTATTTGGGGTACCCTCAGGCAAGTTCCTAGGCTATCTCGTAACCGAAAGAGGCATTGAAGCCAACCCGCAGTAGATAGCAACCTTCCTAGAAATGCCGTCACCTAAGACAACCAGAGAGGTACAGAGATTGACCGGACGAATCGCAACATTGAACCGGTTCATATCTAAGTCCACCGACAAGTGCCTCCCATTCTACAAACTTCTAAGAAATAATAAGAAGTTCTTATGGGACGAGAAATGTGAGGAAGCCTTCAAACAATTGAAAGCTTACCTATCTGAACCTCACGAATACCTCCTGGGGCACCAACTCAGACCCACTCATCTGCAGAGTTAAAACCAGAAGCCGTTCAGCTCTCAAAAATTCATCTTATCCAGACCCCAGAAAATAATGAAGAAATTGGAGGTATTCCTCGGAATTTAGACTCCCTGGAGCCTAATCCTACGAATACCTCCGGGGGCACCACGATACCAGGTCCCGAGCAGGAACCTCCCTCGTCTCTTCATAACAAAGTTGTAGGGAGAGAGGATTGGAGAATTCCAATCACGCAATACATCCTGAAAGGAAAGACTCCACCCAATAAATGGGAGGCTCGGAAGCTCAAAGCATTAAGCGCGAGATACTGCATAATCGAGTCTGTCCTCCACAAACGAAGTGTTTCCGGACCTTACCTAAAATGTGTCCATGGCCTCGTTGCTATGAGACTCATGAAGGAAATGCACGACGGCTCCTGCAGGAACCACTCTGGAGGAAGAGCTCTGGCCATCAGAATCAAAAGACATGGTTATTTCTGGCCTACCATTATTGCAGACTGTGAGGTCTACTCCTCCTCATGCAACAAGTGCCAGAGGCATGCACCGATTATACACCAACCTGCGGAAAAGCTATCCAACATATCCGCCCCTTACCCATTTATGAGGTGGTCCATGGACATCGTAGGACCACTAGTAGCGTCAGGAAGTGGAAAGAAGAAGCTACGCTTCCTCTTAGTCCTAACAGACTACTTCACGAAATGGATAGAGGTTGAAGCTTTCCAAAAGGTAACCAGAGTCGAGGTCGAACGATTCGTGTGGAAGGAAATCGTGTGTAGACACGGCGTCCCAATATGAAATCGTAACCGACAATGGAGGACAGTTCATATCCCACGACTTCAAAATATTTTGTGACAAATGGAATATTCGTCTGACCTTCTCAACACCTCGACGACCTCAAGGAAACGGCCAGGCGGAGGCTGCTAATAAATCAGTATTAGCAAACCTCAAGAAACGCCTCGGAACCCAGAAAGAACTCTGGTCAGAAAATTTACCTGAAGTACTTTGGGCATGTCGAACCACCCCACGAAAGGCTACAGAAGAAACCCCTTTCTCCTTAGCCTACGGGATGGAAGCTGTCGTCCCAGCCGAAACCATTGCTGGTAGCCTCCGCCGGGAGCTCTGTACATCCGACCCCGCAGCTAATGATCAGCTCCTAATGGACACCCTCGATCTAATCGAGGAAAGACGGGACCGAGCCCTGATTCGCATTCAAAACTATCAGCAAGCAATGGCACGACAGTACAACTCCAAAGTCAGGCTCCGACAGTTCGCTGTAGGTGACCTAGTACTTAGGAAAGTTTTCGAAGGAACCAAGGAACCAGATGCTGGAAAGTTAGGAACCAACTGGGAAGGTCCCTATCAGATCATCCATGTGGTACGACCTGGCGTTTACAAGCTCCGAAAGGTGCGAACCGGGGTACCTGAAATCAGATCGTGGAACGCCACGAATCTTAAGAGATACTATCATTAGGTACCTAAAATTCCTGAACTACGTTAGGCTTGATCCCTTGACTGGGTACGTAGGCAACTCCGTTATGAGTGCAGCCCCAACCTCATTTCAACACTTTGTTCACCACAACCAAGGGGGGCATATGTCTGATTAAAATCACATAGCTCAAGCAGCAAGTGTATAACCATTATAATACAGCAATTGTATGACTATTATGATACCAAGTATCCAATTATCAATAAAGCAATTATCCTTGATGTCTCAATTCTTTAACAACACAGGTCCCTATAAACACGGACCTAGGGTCCCAAAATCCTTCGGATCAGCTCAGGTTTCCATGAACCTGAACCTAATGTCTTAAAATCCTTAATAATCTTAAAGGTCTTGAAATCCTTCAAACGAAATCAAATTTGATAAACCAACCTAAGGTCTTAAAAATCCTTAGAAACCACTAAAGGTCTTAAAATCCTTCAAACAAAGTCAGGTCTCCATTGACCTCAACCTAAGGTCTTAAAACCCTTAGAAATCATCAAGGTCTTAAAATCCTTCGAACAAGGTCAGGTCACCTCGGACCTAAACCTAGAATCTCGAAATCCTCAACAAAATACAAAGGTCTTAAAACCCTTATCAAATTTCGAAAGGTCTTAAAATCCTAAACAAGTTCCAATGGGTCTTAAAATCCCGTAAACAAATTCAGGTTCCCAAGAACCCCCACCTAAGGTACCCGAGTTAAACTCATGCTCCTAAAAACCTTAAGCTAACCTCGATACTTCAGGAACCTCTCTTAAGGGGCCAAAAACGATCCAAGTCTCCAAGACTTATCATGAAATCAGGGATCTAATTCGGAGGATTCACTAAACCTCTTAATTAGTAACCAAAGCACATTCCCTATCGAAACTCTTAACCAAATTCGAGTTCATCCAAAAAATGACTAAGTCAAATCGAGAAACTTAAAACGAAACTGAAAACCAAGTCTTGATAGATAAAAGGTTTAAAGGCCTCCTCAGGCCAACAAAGGTTCAAAAGACCTTAACAGAAACAAAGGTTTAAAAGCCTCCTCAGGCTATAAGTCTTAGAAATAAAAGAAACGAAAGCCCATTGGGCGGAAATCCTAGAAACACATGAAAGAGCCTCAGCTCTTAAACCTCCTTGTCATCCGAGCTCTTCTCAGCTCCCTTGTCAACCAGATCATCCTTCTCTTCAGGAACCTCTTCCTCCATCTCCTTGTCGCCATCTCCCGGGGCGGCTTCAATTGGGGCTGAGCAAGAACCCATCAATCCCAAATTAGAACTGAACTCTCCAGAAAAGGAGAGATTAAACACATTAACCTCAAAAGTACCTAAGCTCTCAGAGAGTTGAGGAAGGGGGAGCTTGCTGATCGAAAAGTCCGAGACCTGAGCCTTCTCATACGCAGCAATAGCTTCTGGCATCATAGCTACCAAACGAGCGTACTCATCCTCAGCACTCTTAATCTCGCCATCCAGCATGTCTTTCAGGAGCTGAGTGTTGGCTTGAACCTCTTGAGCATGAACCAAGAGATCAACTTCATCTTTCTTCTTGGAGAACTTCTCCTTGACAGCAACCAGAACCTTGTTGTAGGCATCAGCTACCTCCCTCTTACCTCTCCGGACGGCTAGCTTGACCTCAGCTTCTTTGTTCTTCTGGATGCTCTGAGATGAAGCAATCAGCTCTTTGACTTGGTACTCGGCTATCTTCTGAGAAGCATCCAAATCCCCAATCTTCCTATTCTTCACCTGGAGGTCAATCAACTGGCTCTCGATCGTCCCTTGCTGAGCATCACATTTGGAGCCAAGTCTCTTAACCTCAGCTTGAAGTTCCGAGATCAGAGCCCGAGTCTGATTGAGCTCAGCCTTGGTAGCCTTGACTAGATCAGTGACCTGAGCTAATTCCTCAGCACTGGGGGCATTGTGCACAGCTTCCTCGAACTTGAATTGAGCCCTGTTGATAGCGCCAGCCAGCTACAATAACCAAAACAATGATTTAGTGAACATTTTCCAGAAAGAATTAAGCTAAAAAGCTGAAACGAAATTCATACCTGACCCATGTGATGGGCAATGTCAACATACTCCTCTTTGTTGGAGAGGTTGGCGATCGAGGGGAGAGCACATCCAGTCCTCTTCATATGCCTCATTAACGTAGCCAAACCCCATGAGTCATCTAAGACTGACCCAGGCTTCGAGTGGGCAAAGTTCCAGCCAATGGTTCCCCCCCTAGAAGAGGAGGAGGAAGAGCTCGAGGGTCTGTCAACTTGTTCTGTCCGGGACCTCTTGCTCCTCGGAGGCTCAAATTCTGAGGGATCCCTCGCCAATTGAGGATCAGCTTCCGTCATCGGAACCTCGGAAGGGAGACCAACTTCCTGAACTCTGGGCTCCGAAGGACCAACATCTTTAGCAGGAGCAGAGCCTCCCTCATCAAGGACCTCCTTCACGGAGTCAAGGAAGGATCCTCCTTGGTTCTTGTCGCTTCCTCTAGAGGAGCTGGCAGCCTTGGTCGATCTACCTATGGAACGGAAGGAGGGCTGAATAGGCATCTTCTGTGACTGACTCTTCTCAGAAGTACTGGCTCCAGACGAGACTTCGAATACCGAATCACCTTCAAAGACTAAATCATGAAAAGGATTCATTAATCTCACAAAAACAGATTCGAATAATGAAAATTAGAGATTATTGAGGGAAGGTTACCTTCTAAACCAGCGACCGTCACTGAATCAGGGAAGGACGCCTTGTATCGTTCAGGAAACCTAGCTGACCCAACTCTCGAAGTGGTATAAGCTCCCCAAGTGTTAGGGCTATGCTGCAGCTTCCTGTAAAGCGCTCTGGTGAGTTTTCCAGACAACTTGATAGGGTCCTCAACTTCTACAAAAAGAATCAAGAGACAATTAGCACATCACGATAAGCAAAAATAAACATGCAAACATATCCCTAAAATCCTAACCAGAAATGTCAGACCAAGAGGTCCTGAGGTCTCGGCCTACAAGAACCGTCGAGGGGTCAATCTTGACATAAAATACTTCTTCCGCCAGTCATCATCACTGGCCGTGAACTTGAAGATGCCTAGCCCTGGACGACAGGGGAGGTAGTAGGTACCGCTTCCGCCATCCTTGGAAGTGCTCTCCTTTATAGATAAGAGACTCATTAGCTCAGTCAACCCCACGATAACTCCTTCCTCCTTGGCCCTAGTGATGAACCCGTTTATCACTCGAATAACCGATGGACAGAGTTGAGAAAGGGCCAGCTGGTAATGATCTAGGAGATCTAGCAAGAGGATGGGGAGAGGGAATCTAAGATGACACTTAGAAATATATTTCTCGTGAATACAAAACCAACCCTCCGGAACGGTTTCGGGGGTTTCATCTTCGGTACAAGCTCTAGCTAGGTCACTCTTGCCGTGGGCTTGAACATCAAGATTGACGGCGTCTTGACTCTTCAAGAGTGAAGGGAAGTGAGGTCCGGAGGAGGCGCTCTTGCCACCTTTCTTCTTCATCCTCTTGACTCTTGCTCCGATCGAGTCTTTAACTTTTTTCTTCTTGGCTTCTGTCATCTTTTCACCGGCTTCCCGCTTGACCTTCATAATGCGGGCACCGGAGGCTGAGATTTGAACCTCGCCGGAACCTTCTTTTTGACTCATGATAGTAAAAGGAAAGGGAAATAGGAAGCAAAAGAGAGGAATCGGACTAAGACGAAATCTCAGAGAGAGTTAAGAATGAAGAACTAGTTTGATCAAGAAACAGATAAAAAAAAAATATAAAAAAGCGCAGTAAAATAAAGGAAAGAGGTGAATTACCTTGGAAACCGTCGAGAGGCGTGGAGGAAGTAGAGAGACAAGCAGTTAATTCTCTCATCTTTATATCCCATCACGTCTCGAAAATCGGAAACCACATTTCAAACTCTCTTTTATCTGAATCGTCGATTTAATTAAAGAAGAATTACAGCCGTCCGATCGAGCGAAAATATATATGGTTGAGATAGCCTGTAATCATTATCTCAACCATAAGATCTAGGTTGGGCGGCTAGGTCTAGCTCCCGAGAATAACAAAACCTAATCTCGAGAGCTGGGGGCAACTGTTGGGCCCAAATATGGCCCGATAGCTGAATGATGAATGATAAAAGACGATAACGGGCCACGACAGGCCCATTACGAATCCAATCTTTGAGAAGAGCTAAGCTGGAGCCGGAGGCTGAGAGCTAAAGACTTTAACCAAAGAGGTCACGGTGAAGAGGAAGCTCACACCATAACGGAAGGAGCGCAGGACCCGGTCAAAGGAAGCTGTTGCGGATTCCTCAATAAACGGAGAAGATCTCGGGATCCAGTTGGTGACGATCGAGCGGGACCTGAGGCTTTTTAAAGAGAAAGTGAATCAAGAAAGAAGATCTATTCAACCCTTATTCATTTCACGATTATTCATATCATCTCTAATGCATTTTGTTATCTTTGTAATCATCAAGAGAAACATCTTTTGTAACCATTCTTTTATCACATTATCAATACAAATCATCATTCATTCTACAAGTTCTTACGGGATTCAGCCCACGATTATCTTTCCCTAATCCTCTCTTAAACTATAACCTGACCTAAAATCAGGAGGTGAGTTTAGTCCCTCACACCTCCTACAAATACAAATGGGAATGTGACTTCAAATGTCGAGGGAAATGTTGTTGACAGCACTGAAGGAAATCTTGAGAAGAAGAAGAATGAAATAAATGACTTTTTTGATTGCAGGTTCATTCAATAATCTATTTCTTTTATTTTTGTAGACTAATTTTATCAAGTATTTCTATTCACATTTTATTTTCATTGCAGATATGTCTCGGCTTGTGAGGGGACTTGGAGAATTTTTAAGTTTCCAATTCACTATAGGTCTACATCAGTTGAGAAGCTGAGTTTTCATCTACCCGGTAAACAGATAATAATTTTCAAGGGGAAAGACAAACTCAAAGATGTTATCACCCGAAAACTCATCGAGAATACAATGTTTCTGGCCTGGTTTGAGTTGAATAAGATTGATGATCTTGCAAAAACTCTAACCTATGCTCAAATACCAAACTTCTTCACATATAACAAGAAGCAGAAGAAGTGGATTAGGCGAAAAAGAGGCTTTAGCATTGGGAGGATTAACTATGCTCCACGGAAACAAGAAGATGCTTACTTTTTGCATGTGTTGTTGAACATTGTGAAAGGCCCTACCTGCTACGATGACTTTAAAACCTATGAAGGTGTTCTTTACCCTAGCTACAAGCTGGCATGTTTTGCTCGTGGGTTACTAGATGATGATCAGGAGTACATTGATGATATTTTAAGGAGAAGTCATGAAAGCACATCAAGTAAACTGCGCCAATTTTTTGTTATGATGCTGATGAATAACAGTTTTTCTATGCCAGAGGTTGTGTGGGAACGTACATGGCAGTGTCTTTCGGAAGATATCGAGTATAATCGCCGAAAGTTTTTCAAACGACCAGGTAAATATAAAATTATTGTTTGGAAACAACTCATTAAAGTATTGTTTGAAATTATTTTTGACATTCTCTTTCTTTTCTAGGGTTACAAGTCAGTGACGAGGACAAAAAGAAATATGCTTTGCAAGAGATTGACAATCTTTTGAGGCGTAATGGTACTTTTCTTGGGAAATTCGAATCCATGCCAAAACTGCCCAAGACAACCCGCCAAGATTCAAATGTCTTGATACTAGATGAGAAAAACTACTCACGTGAATCATTGCTACAAACCGTTGAGGAAGACAGCCGCAAAATGACTGATGAGCAAACTAAAGTTTATGATGAGATCCTTTCGGCTGTAGATGAGGGAACAGGTGGTATGTTCTTTGTTGATGGATTTGGTGGTACTGGTAAAACATTCTTGTGGAAATTATTGTCTGCAAGTATTAGAAGTCGAGGTGATATTGTTTTAAATGTTGCATCAAGTGGCATTGCTTCATTGTTGTTGCAAGGTGGTAGGACTGCTCATTCAAGATTTGGGATTCCATTAAATCCGGATGAGTTTTCTTCGTGTACTATGTCGCATGGATCTGATCAGGCTAATTTAGTGAAGGAGGCCTCACTCATTATATGGGACGAAGCTCCAATGATGAGCAAGTTTTGCTTTGAAGCACTTGATAGAAGCTTGTCTGACATCATGGGAAAAATTAGCGACAGTCCTTTTGGTGGAAAAGTCATTGTTTTTGGTGGTGATTTTAGACAGATTCTCCCTGTAATTAATGGAGCTGCAAGACCAGAAATTGTGTTGCAAGCACTCAATAGATCATATCTTTGGGAACACTGCAAAGTGCTTAAACTGACCAAGAATATGCGACTGCTAACAGGTTGTTTGTCAGTTGAAGATGCAAAGGATCTAAAGGAGTTTTCTGAGTGGATTCTGAAAATAGGGGATAGTAAAGTTAATGAGCCTAATGACGGGGAAGCAGAGATTGAAATACCCTCAGAGTTTTTGATTACTGACGCAGACGAATCTATAGAAGCTATCAGCAAAGATGTCTACGGTGATTCTGTTTCACTTCAAGATAACAAAGATCCTAAGTTTTTCCAACAAAGAGCAATTCTATGTCCAACAAATTAGGATGTTAATATGATCAACGAGTACATGCTGGATAGACTTCCTGGTATATTTTTAAGATTCGCAGCTAAACCTTGCTAAGCTAATGTTGTTTCTATGAATTAAATAACGCTTATGTTTTTTTTTACAGGAGATGAGAAGATCTATATTAGCGCAGATAGTATAGATCCCTCAGATAAAATTGCTCTAAACAATGAAGCATTGGGTCCAGATTTCCTTAACACTATCAAGGTTTCTGGTTTGCCTAACCATAGCTTGAGACTCAAGGTTGGTTGTCCTGTGATGGTTTTAAGAAACATTGATCCTTCTGCTGGTTTAATGAATGGAACAAGGCTTCAGATTACTGAGCTAATGGATTTTATGGTTAAAGCAAAGATTATTACTGGAGAAAAGGTGGGCCGTACAGTTGATATTCCTAGGTTGTTAATAACACCATCAGACACAAAAATGCCATTTAAGATGCGTAGAAGGCAATTACTTTTGGTTGTGGCGTTTGCAATAACTATAAATAAAAGTCAAGGTCAATCATTGTCTGAAGTGGGTATCTTTCTCCCACGACATGTGTTTTCACATGGGCAGCTCTATGTTGGTGTTTCAAGGGTTACATCTAAAAAAGGTTTAAAGATATTGATTGTTGGCAAAGATGGTAAACCTCAGACTAAAACTATGAATGTTGTGTTCAAAGAGATTTTTGACAATCTCTGAGATTGATCATGGATGATCAGGTATGTTTGTTTTAAATTTTTAAGTTTAATTGTAGCTTTGCGTAGAAGGATTAGATTTCTTATCAAGTTTACATTTTGCAGACACGCATGGAGGTGAGGAAGAGTGCTACAGAAGATGTGCGTTTAAGTTTTTGCGTGGCTTCTATTATAGGATTTTGATTTCGCATTATAGACAAGTTTGTTGTTTCTATCTTTGAAGAATTTTAAATTTCAAAACAAATTTGCGATTGTTATTTATTTTATGTTCATTCTGAACTTTTTTCCACATTCAATCTATACTAAACCTTAAACTACAGACAACCTAATTGATACTAAGCTATTAACTACAATCTATGCTACTCCATAGTGATCATAGTGACTAACCTTTTTTGGCAAGTTTGTGCATTACTCTATGTGCATATGACAACCCTCACTCCGATTGTATCCTTTCTCACAACCTTCACTAACAAAGGAAAAAAAAATTATTCAAATATTTCAGAAATAAAATAAGTACAGTAAGATGTGTTAAACTGAAGTTACGATCAAACATTATAAACAATGTTGCATTACAAGTGTGACAAAAAACATAACTACTTATAACTTTGACATATAAACTAAACTCTCATGTTTGTTTAACATTTGAGAAATGAATTGAGAACTTATCTTTCTGTATATGTCTTTGCGCTATGAACTGTATCCCTTCTTTCTTATATGAGAACTCCTTTAAGTGTTTGGTCACGATTCATCATCATGTGTCTGTTTAAAAATTAACAAAAACAAAATTTCTTATACTCATTCATTAATTTACCGTTCCGGAGTTTAAAAATTGAGAAGTTGTTACTCACCCGATGGTGCTTCACATCTTCAAGTAAACCAGGTAAGTAGATGATCCATATGCATTTGTAGGTGACCCAACCTCCTCTAGCCTTCCTCTTAGCTGTAACTTGAAGCTTCACTCCTGAGTACAAGTGTGACACAAAAAAAAACTACTGATAAGTATGACATACAATATGTGTTCCCGGTTATATTTACCATTAAAGAAATGAACTGAGAACTTAACTTTCTGTATCTGTCTTTGCGCTATGAACCGTATCCCTTGCGAATTTTAAATATGACAACTCCTTATGTCTTTGTTCATCATGACCATGTCTCTGCTTATTTTTTTCAACAAACAAAAACAATTTTAATCATTTATTAATTTACAGTTCCGGAATTTAAAAATTGAGAAGTTATTACTTACCGACGGTGCTTCACATGTTCAAGGTAAACTCTGTAAGAAGATGATATATATTTCCCCAAATAGAGCGATTCCCAACCTCCTGTATACTTCCTCTTAGCTGTTACTTGAAGGATATGAGTCATAGTGACACGACAGAGCTTCAGCTTCATCTCAACCTACTAAAGAGCAATTTTATGCTATTGTTATCTTAACTGATCATGACTCCTGAAGGAAGCAAAAATTAACAATTTCTTTAGTATATTATTTTACCTTTTTATTTGCAGAGACATTTGTAGATCGACGAACAGAGGTTACAGTCTGCTTTAACGGATAGAAGTAAAGAGTTTCCTGGTTGATTCAAATAATATACAAAATTTTGATAGTTAAACAAAAGGTAAACCCAATCTCTTTTCTGCAATCGATATATAAAATATTTTTTTAACAACTTTTCCAGTATATGAATAAAATCTAACCTTGCGGATTGTAGATCTGTGTCTATGGTTGTGTCCGAAAAATATATATATTTTCATACAAAAGCTTTCCCAACCACGCATATCCACCACTTCATCTTCTTCATGTTCGATCTAGACATGCAAAGAATATATTTTGAAAAAGAATTAAAAATAAAGCAATTTTTGGAAAAATGATTCAGTTACTCCATACCTTGATTCGTAAAGATAAAACATCAGATTCACAACTTCTTGACGGTAAGAGTGTTACGATTTAAGGTTGACTGAAACGCATCATCGATAATCTCCTTTTTCATCTTCGTCGCCATTAGAGAAAACCGAAGCTCGAGAAATTTCCTTTTCTTAAAGTTAAGAATTTTTTTTTTTTGAAACATGAACGGTCACAAAATAATGTTGTCGGTAAGATTAATGGAGGGGAGAGATGGGCCTCTCGACAACTTTAGATTGATTTATAATTTTATTACCCAAACTGGAAATTGTAATAACAAAGGCCCTATATAAATAACACATTTTATTTTCAAAGTGTTTACAAAACTTAATCTCATTAGTTTATATTAGTTATCTAAAACCATATTGTTTAATCTAAATTCAAAACTCATATTATATTGTTATTATTTCAAATGCTTATTGATAAAAAAATTATATGACTAATATATTATTTAGATTTCACTTAATATGTCTTACTTATTTTTTTTCTACAAATATTCAAACCAATTTTTTAACAAATCACATTATTTGTATTTAAATATTTTTAAACTAATTCACCCGTTACATATAAATAACCATATTAACTTCTTCTGCATTCAACCTAACCATGTTATATTATAGAATGGAGGGAGTCTTAATTTGTGAAATTGTAATATTATGTTTATATATAGTATTTCATAGCATAACAACATGTCATTTTATAACAAAAATTTATAATTAACACATGCGCGGTCGCGCGGGTCTAGCTCTAGTTGTTTTCTTCTTATGGAATATATATGGCAGAAGAGAAGACAAAAGCATCGAAATGTTGTGGATGTATATCAACTTTGGGAAGTGATGCAGTGGAAGTACTACGGTGGTATACTAGCAGTATATTACACGGTCTTTGGTGAGGGGTCTAAACTATGCCAAGTCAATTACAGATATGAATACGAGTTATTTATTATTATTATTCTATCTCATATTATTATTAAGTGATATAAACCTAAAGCTTTTGTTTCACTTTTAATTATTTACTAGGTAATAACCCGCGCCCTGTGCGGAGTGAATTTTTTTTTTATAAAAACTTAAATTTTATTTCATAATTGAATTATTTGTCTAATATTTTTTGTGGTAAAAAATAAATCAATAATTGTTTGGTATAGTGCATTTGATTCTTGGTTTCGGTTTGGTTATTTCGGTTCTTTGGTTGAGGTTTAGGATCTGTTCGAATATTTAGAAAATTTGGTGCTATTATTTAATTTACGTTCACTTTAAGTAACAAATTTGAGAATCGGCTAATATCCGAAGTAATTTCTGATCACATATTGTTACGGTTTGGTTCCAGTTTTTGTTAATTAGGTTATAAAAACAAAAAAAATGGTTTTTGCTTAATTATCATTTTTTAGATTTCGGATAAAACTTTGAATAATTAAGATA
Source organism: Raphanus sativus (assembly GCF_000801105.2). Lineage (NCBI taxonomy): Eukaryota > Viridiplantae > Streptophyta > Magnoliopsida > Brassicales > Brassicaceae > Raphanus > Raphanus sativus. The sequence continues at coordinate 15,869,544 of NC_079512.1, read as the reverse complement.
ATTTTTTAAATATTTCAGATACAATTTTTTTTTTGTAATTCTGTTTTTGGTATTTCAATTTAAAAGTAATATTTTAAAATTATATGATTATCTTTATAAGTATATAAACTATATTATAGAAATTTGGGCACCCATACGGTTTTCGGTTCAATTTTGATTTTCTGGTTTTTCGATTCGGTTCTGGTTAATGTGATTGTTTAAAGTTTTTGACAATATAAATTAAACTAAAATTATGGAGGATACTTTGACCAAAAAAAAAATTATGGAGGATACAAAAATTAATACAAATCATTATTATTCAACTTCATTAATTATCATATATATGTTAATCATATAAGGTAAATCCGTAGCTTTTATTTAAGGAAAAAATGAATAATATATTTATGTATTAATAATTAATTTAATGAAAAGTATAATATATATATTTAGATGGACCAACATTTTTCTAATGATTCTCAAAATTAACCTGGTGATGACACGTGGCTACACTTAAAAGTTGCAATGCTCCTCAATTAATATATAGGATAAATGTTTTAGCTTACAAAAAAAAAAAAAAATTGTTGATGTTTTACTTTCTCAGTACAAGAATATGATTTATTTTTCAATTTGACATATACAATGAACAAGATAGAAGGATTACGAGTATGTTCTATTTAAGATTAGTAAAAATAATGATGTACTACTATCAACTAGTAATACACAACTTAGATAAACATATGTCATGTAGGATTTTAATACAACTGTGAAACAGCTGCATGCTACTACACGACCAAATCTGAGAATGTATGTGTGGGACGGATCTCAAGAAGTTGACTTTCAGTAACAAAAGTTTTCTCAAGCTTCTTCTCAATCTTCCCTTCCCATAGCTCAACAAGACCATTCATAGAACATACGTTTCCAGGCGGCCTAAGGTACAATGTCTTGTTCAGTGTTCTAGGATCATCGATCGTTTTGATTGTAAACGCTGCAGCATCAACCTCATTCACAAAAAACAGCTAACACAAAACAAACCAACTGATTCATAAGACACTGTGTATTAAAAAAAAAAAAAGCAAAGGACTCGTAGTTCAAAAAAAAAAAAGGAGAAACCTTTAACGTTTCCATCTCCAAAGACGGGTGACTTTATCCATTGGAGGTGATTGAAGACCCGGTTGGACAAGAGATGGAAGTAGAATCCTCATGAACAATCCGCAGCAAATGTATGTGTAAGGAATCCCTGATGATTCCACAAGACGTCTTATCTCAGACTTTTTTGAGTAGAAGCCGTGATCAAGATCCGAGACTTGTATTTTGTCCGGATCTGCTCCGTATTCAGCAGGGATAAACCTCTGCAACAACAAATAATGTCATGTTCAATGTCCAATACTAAAATGTGAATGATGTAGAGAGAGAGAGAGGGGAGAGAGACCTTGATGGAGGGAGATCGTTTGATGACATTGATGAGGAGTTTCTGATCAAGAACGTGTTTTGATGGAATCGCAGAGATGACTACATCTACTTTCATCACTGCTTCTTCTAAGCTTACTTCATCTTCTAATGGACCCTAAACCCCCAATAAGGCAATAACCAAATCAAACGAAGAAGAAGAAGAAGAAAAAAAAGAGCAAAACTTTTGATATAATTGAGAGGGATTTATTGGAGTGAAAGGAAGAGACTTTGAGGAGAGTGACGCCGGCGGAGGAGAGAGATTCAAGGTTAACGGACTTGGAAGGATCGGAGAAAGCAGAGTTTCTTATGAGGGCGAAAGTCTGGTGACCCGATTGGATGCTGAAACGGGTCAAGTAGTTCCCTAATCTTCCTGTTGCTCCGATCACCAATACTCTGCTCTTCTCTTCCATCTTCCCGTACAATTCGTTGTAGATGAGATGATTATATTAAGGTTTTTATTCTCTAACTCAGTTCTCTTACACTTTTAGAAGCAGTTGAACTCAAAGACGTTGACTTTCTACCAAACTATAAACTCAATAAAGTCACATGTCTAAATTGTACATGTCAGTTTAACAGCATATTTTTTTCCCGAAAAATAGTTCATCCTAGCAGTATGAACTTTGGAGAAAGGTTTAAACATAGGCCAACTCTTTCATCTTTTACTTTGTTACTTATTACCTTTTTTTCTCTATCTGTTGAGTGATCGAGTGGACTTGTGACAGTGTTATCATGAAATGTCCTATGTATTTTTTTGCTAAATTGTAAAATATCATTAACTGAATAATGAAGGTTTGATTACAATCGAGATTGAATCATAGATTGCTCGAAAGCTGATCTGATCCTAAAAGCCGCAAAAAAAATTAAAAGAACCTATAGCATCAAGGAAAGATCTAAGAACATTGCAACAACAATCTTAGAACTAAGGCTAAGCAACAAGTATCAACTAAACTCCTAACACAAGCGCTTCCTAATCCTGTTGCTGATCGAAACCGGCAGAGAAGAGGAGATGGCTAAGCGGGAACGGTTTGCCGAAGACTAATCCGAAGGTCTCTCAAGCTGCGACGACGGAGAGCCTGGCTTACACTCCGATGCTAGCTGAGATCCACTTATGTATGAACCGCATTACAGCATGTAATGATTACATTGACAGACTGATAAGAACATTGACAGACTGATAAGAAAATATCTATTACTATACATACACCCACAATAGTACTCTATATACTCTTGTCTCTGTTACTTCAATGGTTTGCCGTTTGGATAGTTGTAACCGGTACCTCATGATTACCATCATGCAACTAATTTATTTATCAAAGAACTTTGGAGAAAGATTCAACCTTTGCCGATCTTTCTTTTACTCTGTTATCACTTATTACCTTTATTTTTTCTTTCTTTTGTTGAGTGGTCGTGGACCTGGTGACATTGTTTTATGTAAAGAAAAATCCTATGTATGAACCCCATTAGAGCATGATCAGTGAGACCCACTCATGATGCTCTAAGACGATGAGAAACACACACTGAAATATTATGATAAGAAAAATATAGAATTATTGTTTGGCATCTATACACACAACAATACTGTATACACTCTTGTCTCTGATACTACAATGATGGGCTGAGATTCTTTTAAGTCAATTTACTCAAATTAGTAAATAACTGCTAACTTGCTCTCTTTTCTGATGAAATAAATATGAGTTTGATCTTCCCACTTGAAAAAAAAATAAGCTGCCTGTATCCAGAGAACCTGCATAATCAAATCTTATATTATGTAAAATTTGAATGAAGTGTGATATTTGAACTTGTCCTAATAAACCATAAAGCCAAAGATTATTATGCCATATAATCACTGCTAGTAAAAATTATACCTGACAATGGTCTAGAACTGAGGAACGCTTTTTAAATTTGCGCGGATCGTTCTTAGTCAAACACCTAGACTGCTATAAAGATTCTGCACATCAGAGTCCCACATAGTAGCAGATTGACCATTCTGTAACATAATCAAACATGTATAGATTTTTTATTAAACCAAAAGTTATATATGATCATAATGGAAGAGAAATGAAAACCACATAACCTACGTTGAAACATGACAGTGGATCAGAACTAGTAACCACTTGCTGCATTGGATTGAAATGAACATAACCGGACACAGTGTTTGGTATGGGAGCTGAGACAACCTGGATTCAGTTCATATTGATTTATCTAAAAAGGTTTTTACATATACAGAATCGCACAAACAAATTAAAAAAAAAAAAAAAAGACTAACCTCTTTGACAAAAATGTCATCGATGTTGAAATCCAGCCTTGGACTAACAGTTGCTAGCTTCATCGATAAGAACTGTTCCAAACATAAACACCATATGTTAGAGTACACACTATAGTATTTATATACACTTATAAGATACTGGAAAATGAAATTCAAACCTCGACTTGTCGCTGAAGAGACTGAACATAGTTAATGATCTCATCAAGCATCCCTGCTTTGCCAGTAATCTTGTCGCATCCAGGAACTAAATCTTGTAGAAACATCATTCTCTCACTGATATTCTCTCTTCTAGCCTACACAGTTTTAATAAACAAATCAATTAGTCTCAATGTTTTTTTTTAAAGGGATTAACTGAAACTAATTAATTAGAAAAAGTGATGGTATTTGGGTGTTGGTGTCTTAATGTTCATGTGTTGGGTCTTGGAACATATTTTACAAATTTTTTGAAGTTAATAATCACACACCACTATATAATGTTCATGTATGATGTGGACAAGTGAGGATTCATTTCTCGTGTCTTTTGACACTATATAGAATTTATTCACAACAGTTGCAAGTTTTTGGATGACGTTTTGCATTGCAATGCATGGAGATCCAGTTTTTATGTATCTGACAGGCGATATAAACCTTGTTGACTGCATTTGTAGAAATTAACAAGCTGTGTGTGTCAGTCAGGGGAGAGATTCTTGGTCAGAATTTAGGGTCTCGACTCGAGGTCCTTTGCATTTTCTTTACGAGGAGAGTTTTTGCACACCCTTTTACCCTAATTACAAACGTGTAAAAAGGTTGGATAACAGTTCAAAATGAACAAAAAGGAAGAGAATTTTAAAAGCTGGGGATAAGAATTCTAAGGAAGGAAGAAGCGAGAGCTCTCACTCTTGTTCCTTTTCGTTGTTACACAAATAAGCAGTGGATAAAACACCCAAATATGTTGCAGAGGTAAGAAGAGTTTCTCATCCTCTTTGTTGTTTTCATTATTACACACAAATAAGTAGTAGCAGTAGAGATATCATAAAAATAAAAATAAAACACACCACAAACGTCCATTATTATTACGCAAATAAGTCAGGGATGATAGATAAAACGAAGTCTAGATCGAGTTTCCCACGAACAACACACAGGTAGTATTAGTAGCCTAGACATCAATCATCCTTCTTCTTTCCCTGAAAGAAATCAAATGGTTGAACATTACACAACTAATAAGTCAAGGGATAAAACATAAGCCTAGATGGAGTTTCACAAAACATCAAATCATACCAAATCAATCAATTTTAAAGGTGAATTTCACCAAACATCAAAGTCAAGGGATAAAAGATAGCCTAGATCGAGTTTCACCAAACATCAAAGCATAACAAATCAATCACCTTATTACGAATTTCCCCTCGGATACGGATACGCTTTTCCTCGTCCTCGATGGACTTGCCTACTCTTAAGCAATGCTCTCTTCTCTTGTAAGTATCTGAAAAATTGGAACGAGGAATAAGACATAGTTACAAGACATACATACATGAATTCTAAGAACCTTACTTATTGCAGCTTTGCCGAACCATCCTCCCACAAATGCTAAACCAAGAACAAATTTGTCCTGCTCCTTCCACACATGCTTGGCCCTCGGAGACACGGAGGAATCCGCGATTGATGAGAATCCTCTCCTAACACTCGCGAAAATCGTTTGCGCCGACGAGTTCTTCATCATCTCTTTCTCTTTGTTCCGCTGAATCCTTTGCCTTTTGGTTGTGAAATTAGGGTTTCTCTGCTTTCCCAATTATCTCCTCCTTTTATTTACTCACTCCAAAGCCAGCCCAGTTTATACAAAGCCAGCCCAGTTTATACAAATCCAGCCCAATTCACCTCAAACAATCTCAATAATTCTCACAAAAGGATTTATTAATGCTTTTTAACTAATGTAACTAATGCGTTAATAGTTACTATACTGACTTCTATACGTATACAATACATACGAGCCCGTTGCATTGCAACATGTTATATACATATACAATATACAAGATATGAGTCTGTTACGTTATAACGTGTTATATACGTGTATACAAAATATGAGTCCGTTGCATTGCAACAAGTTTTATTTGATGTTTTAGTTTAATACGAAAACATAAAATAATAACTATTATTATAGTTTTACATTAACTCATGAACAGATTAATAACTGAAAGGGTTACCCCGATTTGAAAGAAAACAAATATTATATCGCCAAAATTTTAATCCGAATAATACCTAACTTTTATTTTATAATTTAAATTTTATAAAAATATTATCACTAAAAATCAACAAATATGAAACAATATTAACTATGAGATTTGACCATATTAAAGTATCTAATAATTTATATGGTCAAAATTATTTATCTATTAGCATTTATGTTGATTGCTTAGTTAAAAAATTTTGGGATTAAATTATGGGATTATCTCTCTCTCTCTCTCTCTCTCTATATATATATATATATATATTTATTTATATATTTAAATATAATATTCCCTTATTTAATTTAGTCGAATATAAATTTTTTGAGAGTTTAATTTTGAAGTAAATAAAATATCATAAATAACTCATAGAAAACTAATGCAAAAAATTTAGTATATTGTTTTATTTTAGAATAAATTTACAAAAGAACAACATGTCAATATATGAATAGTACAATTGGATCAAATTGCATCAAGTTATATATTTTTAATATAATATTGTGTGCAAATAAAAATATTATTGTCAAACATCTATATTATAAAATAATATATTCTACTATATATGTAAATTACAAAATATAAAAATATACATGAGATTTTTTTGTAAAACCAGCAATTTATTAGTTTACGTTGAACAAAAATTAAATCAAACATCCATGCGGAGGCGCATATCAAATTTTAGTTTCTATTATACTCTGGACACTTTCGAAATTTATGTATAAAGTATAATATCAAAATTTATGTTTCCATAATATCATACAGCGTTTTATAGTATAAAGTATAAAACGATGATTTGCGCCCTACGCAGAGTGAATAGACTATAAAAATTATAATATTTATACTATTTATTTTCAGAAGGTAAATATGGGGTCATATATATTACATGTTATACAATGACGGAGTGAGTTAAATTGATTTTGTTTGTATATGATTAATTACATTGTTTCTTAAGTATTTTGGATTATTAGTTAGATATAATCTTAAAAACGTAAATAAATAGTAAATACATATATCAATTAGTTATGAATTTAATATTAAAAATAAAATAGAGAATCCAATTATTGCTTCCATAAAAAAACAAAACGTAGATATTATAATAATAAATTATGAAAAGTAGAAGTTAAAAAGAAAAGTTTCGCAGAAAAAACAATAAATAACAACTACTGATGTGGAAAGTATCTTCAAAACTCTCCGTTTGCAATCCTATAAAGAACAATAACAAATAATATAAACTTATCAAATTAAAAAGAATTATAATGGAAAATAATTATTGTTTCTTAAGTATTTTGGATTATTGGTTAGATATAATCTTAAAAACATAAATAAATAGTAAATACATATATCAATTAGTTATGAATTTAATATTAAAAGTAAAATAGAGAATACAATTATTGCTTCCATAAAAAAACAAAACGTAGACATTATAATAATAAATTATGAAAAGTAAAAGTTAAAAAGAAAAGTTTCGCAGAAAAAACAATCAATAACAACAACTGATATGGAAAGTATCTTCAAAACTCTCCGTTTGCAATCCTATAAAGAACAATAACAAATAATATAAACTTATCAAATTACAAAGAATTATAAATGGAAAATAATTAAGTGAAATATATTACCTACTTTACCACTACATCAATTACAATCACAGCAGTCTGTTTATTAATTGCATAAACGAACTTAAAATGATTAAAATTTCTAATGTTTATATCATAACCGAATGTTCTAAGCTTAGTTTAATAAAATTTGAGGAAACATGACTGCTGTGATTGCTTGAATGTAGTGGTAAAGTAGTATTGAGAAGGAGATAATTGTGAGGAGATGTAGCTATGAGGCCAAGTATTTATATATGCAAGGTTACTAGGTCTAGGGTAAACTCGGCGCAGTTAATAGACACATTATAATCATTATTATTCGAAATCGAGATCAGAATATATTTGTTGCAAGGTTTCGAAAATTACATGATGTATGTTGTATTTTAGGAAACAAACCAAGTAAATGGATTCTCAATTAATATTCGAAAGCAATCAGTGATTATGTCACATGTATCTTTCGAAATTTGAGTCGATTAGATTTTTGGTTTCCATTTTTTTGTATGATTCAAAAGGCACTTTCACTGTCTCCAAATAATTAGTGACATAATCAAATTACAGTCATTTCCTAATACCATAAAAGCGTTTTATTTGATATGAAGATAAACAAATTATAGTCATTTACGCATTTAGATTCCTAATGTGTGATAAATTGAGGAGATGGCCAATTAAAAACCACCAAGTAATCTGTGATTGACAGAGGATTTGATGTATTTAAAATAAATTTAGCGTATCAATCATATAATTAAAGGAATCACATCCATATTGCATGTTATAACTATAAATACAATTATAAATGACATGATAAACGTTTGAAGATCATGTAAATTATATGAGTTATAAGGCAAGTAAATCGTGATTGAGAATTCATATTTGATGTTTTAGGGAAATACATCAAGAGAATCAATGCCCAAATTATTGTGTTTGATTTTTTTTCATATATTTTAAATATTTCTATTATATGATTTTTAATATTTCTATATTTTTATATTTACGTAATACACAAATGGACATAATCTATTTTGTCTTAACCCAAAATTTTATATGGATTCTTATCAAATAAACTAACATCAAACTTGACTAACTTATATAAAGTGAAGTGATCGTTTAACCAAATATATTTAATTGTATTTTTCCCTAAGTAAAATATAATATGATTCGAAGTCTCAAATCTATCTGATTTAATAAGATAGATGTCGAATGCTACATGATTAATATAAATGTAATAATACTTCGAAAATAATAATACTAGATCGTTTTGATGATATCAGGTCACTAAGTTTTGTAATGATTTTTAATTGATATTTTAAGGTACAACATGTCAACCATATGATCAGAAGTTGTATTTATCATACGTGTGAAACCGTATAATAGACTTTTAAACCTTTGATGAGTAAATCAAATGCTATATTTGCTATATTCCGTGTAATAGAACATAAATCTTTGAACAAAATAATCTTACATGATACTATTTCCTAAAACGCTGTGATAAATCATCAAAGCTTAAATGATATGAATCAATATAATATAAATTTATATAATATAAATCATCCAAGCTTGATTGATATGAATCAATATAATATAAATTTATATAATATAAATCATCAAAACTTAATTGATATGAATCAATATAATATATGACCATTACATTACATTACATATGCTTTTTATAAACATGCACCAAAATATAATATTTTATTATAGGATATCATTGGATTACTGTGGATAGTTATAACAAACATAAAATATAAATAAAATATAAATATAAATTATGGTAGACCGAGTGATAAATATATAAATTATATTAGTATCATTATAGTATCTGTAGAGCAATATGGTCGAATATAAATAAAATATAAATTATGGTAGTATCATTATAGTATCTGTAGAGTAAGATGATCGAATATAAATCATGGTCAACACATTTTTTTTATATGACTCCGCATATCATTACAAAGATTTTTTTTTTTTTGAACACCATCATTACAAAGATTATATAGGTAAATATGAGGTATATAACACTTGTCCATTAGAATAGCATGAAATGTAAATATTCTAGGCAACAATGAACTTTTGAAAAAATGCTCTAAGATTAAGTGTGGAATCGCCACCTAGAAAATAGCACATATGTAATAAACACATGAACTAAAAGTTTGTTTTAGAGTGGTCTTAGTTTGTTTTAGAGTGGTCTCCTCAAATAATAAGGGGATGCTTTACTAAATATGTTTAAAAGTTTATTTTGCTAGGATATTTTAAAAAGAAAAACATTCTATTTTATAGATCTCCTTTTTATTTACAATTAAAAATAAAAAATGATATTAAATATTCTTTTACATTTTTGTTTAAAAATTTTAGAAAAGAAAAATCAGTCATTTAACCTTATAGTTATCTTCTCTTTAGAATTTCAGAAAAAAATAAAAAAAAAAATCTTGCGTAGCTCGATAGCAAGAAAACTGAAACCAATATCTTATGAGACGTAAAAGAACAGGAAAAAGAATTACATTCCAGAAGCGCACAGCTGATAAAAACAATGATAGTTCCTGTCAGGGTCTGTTATCCGGACTACACGTGATCTCTCCAGAGTCCAGAAGGTAGGTTCTGATTGCAGCACCAGATATTCTACCATTTGCGTCAAATTGAATTTCGACAAACTTGCCAAAACGGCTGAACAAACCAAAATTCAGTAGGTCTGTCAGTAAATCAGTCATTTTTAGTATCTTAAAATCTAATTGAAAAAGCAAGAGCAAGACACATGAACTGCAGCCAACATGGTATGTGCACTCAATTCAGTTCTTGCAAAATAAGAATTCTAAATCATAAACATTTATGATTAATGTTCTATACATGCGAAATGAACAGGAAAAAAAGAACTAGTTCCCACAGTAGAAGATTGTTACCATACCCCATGTACAGGAAACTTTTTCGTAAACCAAATAGACCATGTAATGCATTTCACATTGGTACAAGAGGTTGCATGTCTTAATGGAAAAACTTGTCAATAGATCATATATCCGAAGTCCAATTACTACCACACTTCGAGTACAAGTTTACTAAGACCATCAGAATTTACAAGTTAAAATTTGTACAAGAGATACTAACCTCTTACTTCAAGTACAAGTTTACTTAGACCATCAGAGTTTACAAGTTAAAATTTGTACAAGAGATACTAACATCTTAGTACGCCATTACCACTGGTTTCTAACAGCTCTAAATAATCTAAACATGATGGGTTCCATAAATGCTCCTACAGTCTTATGTGTCAAGAAAATTGTTGAGAAATGGCATATGGCCAATCTAAGAAACACCCCACAGTTCTCATGATCTCACCGAAACATAAACAAAACGGAAAATAAAATTCCACAACTCACCTAGAATTATCGTTTCTAACTGTTTTCGCGTTGCCAAATGCTTCCAAAAGTGGATTTGACTGCAGGAAAAGAATACTTATATTAGAACAGTCGCAAAGAAAGTCAAATATGCTCGCCTATAATTTTATTTGCAAACAGATACCAGAGAAGGCAAGTCAATACTATCTTTTTAATTCTTTTCTTCTCATTGAACAAGATAAAAGATACAAAACGCGTGAAAATATCTTACTTCAAGGACTTGCTGCTCAACACTTCTATCATCTACAGCTGCACGTCCCCCAACAAATGTAAGATACTGCATGATTAGTTTCGTTGTCTCAGTTTTGCCAGCTCCACTTTCACCGCTGACGAGTTTAGACTGACTTCGACTGTCGTCCATCATTGCTCTGGATTATGAAGCATAAATGAGGTTAATTGATTAACAAGACAGGTAATACCAGGTAAGAATGTCAGCAAAAATATGGAAAATAGGGCGGACCACCTGTATGCAACTTCAGAAACTGCAAAAACATGAGGACTGAGCTCACCGAATGGTGCTCCCTTGTACTGTTCCATCATGTACGCATCGTAGAGATGTGGAAGCTTCTTAAATGGATTAACAGCGATCAGAATGCTTCCAGTGTATGTCTGAAAATGAGATGGAGCGATACTTCAGTCAGGAGCAAATATAGCATTCGATTTACTCATCAAAGGTTTTAAAAGTCTATTATACGGTTTCACACGTATGATAAATACAACTTCTGATCATATGGTTGACATGTTGTACCTTAAAATATCAATTAAAAATCATTACAAAACTTAGTGACCTGATATCATCAAAACGATCTAGTATTATTATTTTTCGAAGTATTATTACATTTATATTAATCATGTAGCATTCGACATCTATCTTATTAAATCAGATAGATTTGAGACTTCGAATCATATTATATTTTACTTAGGGAAAAATACAATTAAATATATTTGGTTAAACGATCACTTCACTTTATATAAGTTAGTCAAGTTTGATGTTAGTTTATTTAATAAGAATCCATATAAAATTTTGGGTTAAGACAAAATAGATTATGTCCATTTGTGTATTATGTAAATAACTCGCAGGGCTGGCAAACAAAATGATAATGGTTATATTGAAAACCTAAAGTTAGGGTTGGATTACGAGGATGTTCTAGTACAACTGGATACCGAATAAGCAGGTTTTTCAAGAGCTATACTTGAAGTCTTTAAGGGCATCCACAGTATCGTAGACGAAAATGGACTACAAACAACAACTGAATCTACTTCTTAGACCATAAATGAATACACAAGAAACTCCAAAAGCAATAAAAGTTAGTTCAGGTGGAAAACTACGGCCACTAAGTAAGAAATCGATATGGAACGAAATCAGACTCAATAAAGTATTCTCCCAGGCAGCATAAAAACTACAATTCAAAATAAGCAAAAGAGTGAAAAGAACTAACGTAGATATCATTGAGAACGTATCTCCTCTTAAGATTGTAAAGCACACCAGGCTCGTGCAAGTAAGTCAGCTTGGTCATATCATCCACTCCATTATGCTCCTCCTCGTCAGGATCTCTCCGAAAGAGCTTCTCCGGG
>NC_079512.1:15807474-15857002 GCF_000801105.2 Raphanus sativus | reverse complement strand
ATCCAGACCCCAGAAAATAATGAAGAAATTGGAGGTATTCCTCGGAATTTAGACTCCCTGGAGCCTAATCCTACGAATACCTCCGGGGGCACCACGATACCAGGTCCCGAGCAGGAACCTCCCTCGTCTCTTCATAACAAAGTTGTAGGGAGAGAGGATTGGAGAATTCCAATCACGCAATACATCCTGAAAGGAAAGACTCCACCCAATAAATGGGAGGCTCGGAAGCTCAAAGCATTAAGCGCGAGATACTGCATAATCGAGTCTGTCCTCCACAAACGAAGTGTTTCCGGACCTTACCTAAAATGTGTCCATGGCCTCGTTGCTATGAGACTCATGAAGGAAATGCACGACGGCTCCTGCAGGAACCACTCTGGAGGAAGAGCTCTGGCCATCAGAATCAAAAGACATGGTTATTTCTGGCCTACCATTATTGCAGACTGTGAGGTCTACTCCTCCTCATGCAACAAGTGCCAGAGGCATGCACCGATTATACACCAACCTGCGGAAAAGCTATCCAACATATCCGCCCCTTACCCATTTATGAGGTGGTCCATGGACATCGTAGGACCACTAGTAGCGTCAGGAAGTGGAAAGAAGAAGCTACGCTTCCTCTTAGTCTAACAGACTACTTCACGAAATGGATAGAGGTTGAAGCTTTTCCAAAAGGTAACCAGAGTCGAGGTCGAACGATTCGTGTGGAAGGAAATCGTGTGTAGACACGGCGTCCCAATATGAAATCGTAACCGACAATGGAGGACAGTTCATATCCCACGACTTCAAAATATTTTGTGACAATGGAATATTCGTCTGACCTTCTCAACACCTCGACGACCTCAAGGAAACGGCCAGGCGGAGGCTGCTAATAAATCAGTATTAGCAAACCTCAAGAAACGCCTCGGAACCCAGAAAGAACTCTGGTCAGAAAATTTACCTGAAGTACTTTGGGCATGTCGAACCACCCCACGAAAGGCTACAGAAGAAACCCCTTTCTCCTTAGCCTACGGGATGGAAGCTGTCGTCCCAGCCGAAACATTGCTGGTAGCCTCCGCCGGGAGCTCTGTACATCCGACCCGCAGCTAATGATCAGCTCCTAATGGACACCCTCGATCTAATCGAGGAAAGACGGGACCCGAGCCCTGATTCGCATTCAAAACTATCAGCAAGCAATGGCACGACAGTACAACTCCAAAGTCAGGCTCCGACAGTTCGCTGTAGGTGACCTAGTACTTAGGAAAGTTTTCGAAGGAACCAAGGAACCAGATGCTGGAAAGTTAGGAACCAACTGGGAAGGTTCCTATCAGATCATCCATGTGGTACGACCTGGCGTTTACAAGCTCCTGAAAGGTGCGAACCGGGGTACCTGAAATCAGATCGTGGAACGCCACGAATCTTAAGAGATACTATCATTAGGTACCTAAAATTCCTGAACTACGTTAGGCTTGATCCTTGACTGGGTACGTAGGCCACTCCGTTATGAGTGCAAGCAATTATCGATAAAGCAATTATCCTTGATGTCTCAATTATTTAACAACACAGTTCCTATAAACACGGACCTAGGGTCCCAAAACCCTTCGGATCAGCTCAGGTTTCCATGAACCTGAACCTAAGGTCTTAAAATCCTTAATAATCTTAAAGGTCTTGAAATCCTTCAAACGAAATCAAATTTGATAAACCAACCTAAGGTCTTAAAAATCCTTAGAAACCACTAAAGGTCTTAAAATCCTTCAAACAAAGTCAGGTCTCCATTGACCTCAACCTAAGGTCTTAAAACCCTTAGAAATCATCAAGGTCTTAAAATCCTTCGAACAAGGTCAGGTCACCTCGGACCTAAACCTAGAATCTCGAAATCCTCAACAAAATACAAAGGTCTTAAAACCCTTATCAAATTTCGAAAGGTCTTAAAATCCTAAGCAAGTTCCAATGGGTCTTAAAATCCCGTAAACAAATTCAGGTTCCCAAGAACCCCCACCTAAGGTACCCGAGTTAAACTCAGCTCCTAAAAACTTAAGCTAACCTCGATACTTCAGGAACCCTCTTAAGGGGCCAAAAACGATCCAAGTCTCCAAGACTTATCATGAAATCAGGGATCTAATTCGGAGGATTCACTAAACCTCTTAATTAGTAACCAAAGCACATTCCCTATCGAAACTCTTAACCAAATTCGAGTTCATCCAAAAAATGACTAAGTCAAATCGAGAAACTTAAAACGAAACTGAAAACCAAGTCTTGATAGATAAAAGGTTTAAAGGCCTCCTCAGGCCAACAAAGGTTCAAAAGACCTTAACAGAAACAAAGGTTTAAAAGCCTCCTCAGGCTATAAGTCTTAGAAATAAAAGAAACGAAAGCCCATTGGGCGGAAATCCTAGAAACACATGAAAGAGCCTCAGCTCTTAAACCTCCTTGTCATCCGAGCTCTTCTCAGCTCCCTTGTCAACCAGATCATCCTTCTCTTCAGGAACCTCTTCCTCCATCTCCTTGTCGCCATCTCCCGGGGCGGCTTCAACTGGGGCTGAGCAAGAACCCATCAATCCCAAATTAGAACTGAACTCTCCAGAAAAGGAGAGATTAAACACATTAACCTCAAAAGTACCTGAGCTCTCAGAGAGTTGAGGAAGGGGGAGCTTGCTGATCGAAAAGTCCGAGACCTGAGCCTTCTCATACGCAGCAATAGCTTCTGGCATCATAGCTACCAAACGAGCGTAATCATCCTCAGCACTCTTAATCTCGCCATCCAGCATGTCTTTCAGGAGCTCAGTGTTGGCTTGAACCTCTTGAGCATGAACCAAGAGATCAACTTCATCTTTCTTCTTGGAGAACTTCTCCTTGACAGCAACCAGAACCTTGTTGTAGGCATCAGCTACCTCCCTCTTACCTCTCCGGACGGCTAGCTTGACCTCAGCTTCTTTGTTCTTCTGGATGCTCTGAGATGAAGCAATCAGCTCTTTGACTTGGTACTCGGCTATCTTCTGAGCAGCATCCAAATCCCCAATCTTCCTATTCTTCACCTGGAGGTCAATCAACTGGCTCTCGATCGTCCCTTGCTGAGCATCACATTTGGAGCCAAGTCTCTTAACCTCAGCTTGAAGTTCCGAGATCAGAGCCCGAGTCTGATTGAGCTCAGCCTTGGTAGCCTTGACTAGATCAGTGACCTGAGCTAATTCCTCAGCACTGGGGGCATTGTGCACAGCTTCCTCGAACTTGAATTGAGCCCTGTTGATAGCGCCAGCCAGCTACAATAACCAAAACAATGATTTAGTGAACATTTTCCAGAAAGAATTAAGCTAAAAAGCTGAAACGAAATTCATACCTGACCCATGTGATGGGCAATGTCAACATACTCCTCTTTGTTGGAGAGGTTGGCGATCGAGGGGAGAGCACATCCAGTCCTCTTCATATGCCTCATTAACGTAGCCAAACCCATGAGTCATCTAAGACTGACCCAGGCTTCGAGTGGGCAAAGTTCCAGCCAACGGTTCCCCCCTAGAAGAGGAGGAGGAAGACCTCGAGGGTCTGTCAACTTGTTCTGTCCGGGACCTCTTGCTCCTCGGAGGCTCAAATTCTGAGGGATCCCTCGCCAATTGAGGATCAGCTTCCGTCATCGGAACCTCGGAAGGGAGACCAACTTCCTGAACTCTGGGCTCCGAAGGACCAACATCTTTAGCAGGAGCAGAGCCTCCCTCATCAAGGACCTCCTTCACGGAGTCAAGGAAGGATCCTCCTTGGTTCTTGTCGCTTCCTCTAGAGGAGCTGGCAGCCTTGGTCGATCTACCTCTGGAACGGAAGGAGGGCTGAATAGGCATCTTCTGTGACTGAGTCTTCTCAGAAGTACTGGCTCCAGACGAGACTTCGAATACCGAATCACCTTCTGAGACTAAATCATGAAAAGGATTCATTAATCTCACAAAAACAGATTCGAATAATGAAAATTAGAGATTATTGAGGGAAGGTTACCTTCTAAACCAGCGACCGTCACTGAATCCGGGAAGGACGCCTTGTATCGTTCAGGAAACCTAGCTGACCCAACTCTCGAAGTGGTATAAGCTCCCCAAGTGTTAGGGCTATGCTGCAGCTTCCTGTAAAGCGCTCTGGTGAGTTTTCCAGACAACTTGATAGGGTCCTCAACTTCTGCAAAAAGAATCAAGAGACAATTAGCACATCACGATAAGCAAAAATAAACATGCAAACATATCCCTAAAATCCTAACCAGAAATGTCAGACCAAGAGGTCCTGAGGTCTCGGCCTACAGGAACCGTCGAGGGGTCAATCTTGACATAAAATACTTCTTCCGCCAGTCATCATCACTGGCCGTGAACTTGAAGATGCCTAGCCCTGGACGACAGGGGAGGTAGTAGGTACCGCTTCCGCCATCCTTGGAAGTGCTCTCCTTTATAGAGAAGAGACTCATTAGCTCATTCAACCCCACGATAACTCCTTCCTCCTTGGCCCTAGTGATGAACCCGTTTATCACTCGAATAACCGATGGACTGAGTTGAGAAAGGGCCAGCTGGTAATGATCTAGGAGATCTAGCAAGAGAGTGGGGAGAGGGAATCTAAGATGACACTTAGAAATATATTTCTCTTGAATACAAAACCAACCCTCCGGAACGGTTTCGGGGGTTTCATCTTCGGTACAAGCTCTAGCTAGGTCACTCTTGCCGTGGGCTTGAACAGCAAGATTGACGGCGTCTTAACTCTTCAAGAGTGAAGGGAAGTGAGGTCCGGAGGAGGCGCTCTTGCCACCTTTCTTCTTCATCCTCTTGACTCTTGCTCCGATCGAGTCTTTAACTTTTTTCTTCTTGGCTTCTGTCATCTTTTCACCGGCTTCCCGCTTGACCTTCATAATGAGGGCACCGGAGGCTGAGATTTGAACCTCGCCGGAACCTTCTTTTTGACTCATGATAGTAAAAAGAAAGGGAAATAGGAAGCAAAAGAGAGGAATCGGACTAAGACGAAATCTCAGAGAGAGTTAAGAATGAAGAACTAGTTTGATCAAGAAACGGATAAAAAAATATATAAAAAGCGCAGTAAAATAAAGGAAAGAGGTGAATTACCTTGGAAACCGTCGAGAGGCGTGGAGGAAGTGGAGAGACAAGCAGTTAATTCTCTCAGCTTTATATCCCATCACGTCTCAAAATCGGAAACCACATTTCAAACTCTCTTTTATCTGAATCGTCGATTTAATTAAAGAAGAATTACAGCCGTCCGATCGAGCAAAAATATATATGGTTGAGATAGCCTGTAATCATTATCTCAACCATAAGATCTAGGTTGGGCGGCTAGGTCTAGCTCCCGAGAATAACGAAACCTAATCTCGAGAGCTGGGGGCAACTGTTGGGCCCAAATATGGCCCGATAGCTGAATGATGAATGATAAAAGACGATAACGGGCCACGACAGGCCCATTACGAATCCAATCTTTGAGAAGAGCTAAGCTGGAGCCGGAGGCTGAGAGCTAAAGACTTTAACCAAAGAGGTCACGGTGAAGAGGAAGCTCACACCATAACGGAAGGAGCGCAGGACCCGGTCAAAGGAAGCTGTTGCGGATTCCTCAATAAACGGAGAAGATCTCGGGATCCAGTTGGTGACGATCGAGCGGGACCTGAGGCTATTTAAAGAGAAAGTGAATCAAGAAAGAAGATCTATTCAACCCTTATTCATTTTCACTATTATTCATATCATCTCTAAAGCATTTTGTTATCTTTGTAATCATCAAGAGAAACATCTTTTGTAACCATTCTTTTATCACATTATCAATACAAATCATCATTCATTCTACAAGTTCTTACGGGATTCAGCCCACGATTATCTTTCCCTAATCCTCTCTTAAACTATAACCTGACCTAAAATCAAGAGGTGAGTTTAGTCCCTCACACCTCCTACCAGTACAAATGGGAATGTGACTTCAAATGTCGAGGGAAATGTTGTTGACAGCACTGAAGGAAATCTTGAGAAGAAGAAGAATGAAATAAAGGACTTTTTTGATTGCAGGTTCATTCAATAATCTATTTCTTTTATTTTTGTAGACTAATTTTATCAAGTATTTCTATTCACATTTTATTTTCATTGCAGATATGTCTCGGCTTGTGAGGGGACTTGGAGAATTTTTAAGTTTCCAATTCACTATAGGTCTACATCAGTTGAGAAGCTGAGTTTTCATCTACCCGGTAAACAGATAATAATTTTCAAGGGGAAAGACAAACTCAAAGCTGTTATCACCCGAAAACTCATCGAGAATACAATGTTTCTGGCCTGGTTTGAGTTGAATAAGATTGATGATCTTGCAAAAACTCTAACCTATGCTCAAATACCAAACTTCTTCACATATAACAAGAAGCAGAAGAAGTGGATTAGGCGAAAAAGAGGCTTTAGCATTGGGAGGATTAACTATGCTCCACGGAAACAAGAAGATGCTTACTTTTTGCATGTGTTGTTGAACATTGTGAAAGGCCCTACCTGCTACGATGACTTTAAAACCTATGAAGGTGTTCTTTACCCTAGCTACAAGCTGGCATGTTTTGCTCGTGGGTTACTAGATGATGATCAGGAGTACATTGATGATATTTTAAGGAGAAGTCATGAAAGCACAGCAAGTGAACTGCGCCAATTTTTTGTTATGATGCTGATGAATAACAGTTTGTCTATGCCAGAGGTTGTGTGGGAACGTACATGGCAGTGTCTTTCGGAAGATATCGAGTATAATCGCCGAAAGTTTTTCAAACGACCAGGTAAATATAAAATTATTGTTTGGAAACAACTCATTAAAGTATTGTTTGAAATTATTTTTGACATTCTCTTTCTTTTCTAGGGTTACAAGTCAGTGACGAGGACAAAAAGAAATATGCTTTGCAAGAGATTGACAATCTTTTGAGGCGTAATGGTACTTTTCTTGGGAAATTCGAATCCATGCCAAAACTGCCCAAGACAACCCGCCAAGATTCAAATGTCTTGATACTAGATGAGAGAAACTACTCACGTGAATCATTGCTAGAAACCGTTGAGGAAGACAGCCGCAAAATGACTGATGAGCAAACTAAAGTTTATGATGAGATCCTTTCGGCTGTAGATGAGGGAACAGGTGGTATGTTCTTTGTTGATGGATTTGGTGGTACTGGTAAAACATTCTTGTGGAAATTATTGTCTGCAAGTATTAGAAGTCGAAGTGATATTGTTTTAAATGTTGCATCAAGTGGCATTGCTTCATTGTTGTTGCAAGGTGGTAGGACTGCTCATTCAAGATTTGGGATTCCATTAAATCCGGATGAGTTTTCTTCGTGTACTATGTCGCATGGATCTGATCAGGCTAATTTAGTGAAGGAGGCATCACTCATTATATGGGACGAAGCTCCAATGATGAGCAAGTTTTGCTTTGAAGCACTGGATAGAAGCTTGTCTGACATCATGGGAAAAATTAGCGACAGTCCTTTTGGTGGAAAAGTCATTGTTTTTGGTGGTGATTTTAGACAGATTCTCCCTGTAATTAATGGAGCTGCAAGACCAGAAATTGTGTTGCAAGCACTCAATAGATCATATCTTTGGGAACACTGCAAAGTGCTTAAACTGACCAAGATTATGCGATTGCTAACAGGTTGCTTGTCAGTTGAAGATGCAAAGGATCTAAAGGAGTTTTCTGAGTGGATTCTGAAAATAGGGGATGGTAAAGTTAATGAGCCTAATGACGGGGAAGCAGAGATTGAAATACCCCCAGAGTTTTTGATTACTGACGCAGACGAATCTATAGAAGCTATCAGCAAAGATGTCTACGGTGATTCTGTTTCACTTCAAGATAACAAAGATCCTAAGTTTTTCCAACAAAGAGCAATTCTATGTCCAACAAATTAGGATGTTAATATGATCAACGAGTACATGCTGGATAGACTTCCTGGTATATTTTTAAGATTCGCAGCTAAACCTTGCTAAGCTAATGTTGTTTCTATGAATTAAATAACGCTTATGTTTTTTTACAGGAGATGAGAAGATCTATATTAGCGCAGATAGTATAGATCCCTCAGATAAAATTGCTCTAAACAATGAAGCATTGGGTCCAGATTTCCTTAACACTATCAAGGTTTCTGGTTTGCCTAACCATAGCCTGAGACTCAAGGTTGGTTGTCCTGTGATGGTTTTAAGAAACATTGATCCTTCTGCTGGTTTAATGAATGGAACAAGGCTTCAGATTACTGAGCTAATGGATTTTATGGTTAAAGCAAAGATTATTACTGGAGAAAAGGTGGGCCGTACAGTTGATATTCCTAGGTTGTTAATAACAACATCAGACACAAAACTGCCATTTAAGATGCGTAGAAAGCAATTACTTTTGGTTGTGGCGTTTGCAATAACTATAAATAAAAGTCAAGGTCAATCATTGTCTGAAGTGGGTATCTTTCTCCCACGACATGTGTTTTCACATGGGCAGCTCTATGTTGGTGTTTCAAGGGTTACATCTAAAAAAGGTTTAAAGATATTGATTGTTGGCAAAGATGGTAAACCTCAGACTAAAACTATGAATGTTGTGTTCAAAGAGATTTTCGACAATCTCTGAGATTGATCATGGATGATCAGGTATGTTTGTTTTAAATTTTTAAGTTTAATTGTAGCTTTGCGTAGAAGGATTAGATTTCTTATCAAGTTTACATTTTGCAGACACGCATGGAGGTGAGGAAGAGTGCTACAGAAGATGTGCGTTTAAGTTTTTGCGTGGCTTCTATTATAGGATTTTGATTTCGCATTATAGACAAGTTTGTTGTTTCTATCTTTGAAGAATTTTAAATTTCAAAACAAATTTGCGATTGTTATTTATTTTATGTTCATTCTGAACTTTTTTCCACATTCAATCTATACTAAACCTTAAACTACAGACAACCTAATTGATACTAAGCTATTAACTACAATCTATGCTACTCCATAGTGATCATAGTGACTAACCTTTTTTGGCAAGTTTGTGCATTACTCTATGTGCAGATGACAACCCTCACTCCTATTATTCAAATATTTCAGAAATAAAATAAGTACAGTAAGATGTGTTAAACTGAAGTTACGATCAAACATTATAAACAATGTTGCATTACAAGTGTGACAAAAAACATAACTACTTATAACTTTGACATATAAACTAAACTCTCATGTTTGTTTAACATTTGAGAAATGAATTGAGAACTTATCTTTCTGTATATGTCTTTGCGCTATGAACTGTATCCCTTCTTTCTTATATGAGAACTCCTTTAAGTGTTTGGTCACGATTCATCATCATGTGTCTGTTTAAAAATTAACAAAAACAAAATTTCTTATACTCATTCATTAATTTACTGTTCCGGAGTTTAAAAATTGAGAAGTTGTTACTCACCCGATGGTGCTTCACATCTTCAAGTAAACCAGGTAAGTAGATGATCCATATGCATTTGTAGGTGACCCAACCTCCTCTAGCCTTCCTCTTAGCTGTAACTTGAAGCTTCACTCCTGAGTACAAGTGTGACACAAAAAAAACAACTGATAAGTATGACATACAATATGTGTTCCCGGTTATATTTACCATTAAAGAAATGAACTGAGAACTTAACTTTCTGTATCTGTCTTTGCGCTATGAACCGTATCCCTTGCGAATTTTAATATGACAACTCCTTATGTCTTTGTTCATCATGACCATGTCTCTGCTTATTTTTTCAACAAACAAAAACAATTTTAATCATTTATTAATTTACAGTTCCGGAATTTAAAAATTGAGAAGTTATTATTTACCGACGGTGCTTCACATGTTCAAGGTAAACTCTGTAAGAAGATGATATATATTTCCCCAAATAGAGCGATTCCCAACCTCCTGTATATTTCCTCTTAGCTGTTACTTGAAGGATATGAGTCATAGTAAAGAGCAATTTTATGCTATTGTTATCTTAACTGATCATGACTCCTGAAGGAAGCAAAAATTAACAATTTCTTTAGTATATTATTTTACCTTTTTATTTGCAGAGACATTTGTAGATCGACGAACAGAGGTTACAGTCTGCTTTAACGGATCAAAGTAAAGAGTTTCCTGGTTGATTCAAATAATATACAAAATTTTGATAGTTAAACAAAAGGTAAACCCAATCTCTTTTCTGCAATCGATATATAAAATATTTTTTTAACAACTTTTCCAGTATATGAATAAAATCTAACCTTGCGGATTATAGATCTGTGTCTATGGTTGTGTCCGAAAAATTATATATTTTCATACAAAAGCTTTCCCAACCACGCATATCCACCACTTCATCTTCTTCATGTTCGATCTAGACATGCAAAGAATATATTTTGAAAAAGAATTAAAAATAAAGCAATTTTTGGAAAAATGATTCAGTTACTCCATACCTTGATTCGTAAAGATAAAACATCAGATTCACAACTTCTTGACGGTAAGAGTGTTACGATTTAAGGTTGACTGAAACGCATCATCGGTAATCTCCTTTTTCATCTTCGTCGCCATTAGAGAAAACCGAAGCTCGAGAAATTTCCTTTTCTTAAAGTTAAGAATTTTTTTTTTTTGAAACATGAACGGTCACAAAATAATGTTGTCGGTAAGATTAATGGAGGGGAGAGATGGGCCTCTCGACAACTTTAGATTGATTTATAATTTTATGGCCCAAACTGGAAATTGTAATAACAAAGGCCCTATATAAATAACACATTTTATTTTCAAAGTGTTTACAAAACTTAATCTCATTAGTTTATATTAATTATCTAAAACCATATTGTTTAATCTAAATTCAAAACTCATATTATATTGTTATTATTTCAAATGCTTATTGATAAAAAAATTATATGACTAATATATTATTTAGATTTCACTTAATATGTCTTACTTATTTTTTTCTACAAATATTCAAACCAATTTTTTAACAAATCACATTATTTGTATTTAAATATTTTTAAACTAATTCACCCGTTACATATAAATAACCATATTAACTTCTTCTGCATTCAACCTAACCATGTTATATTATAGAATGGAGGGAGTCTTAATTTGTGAAATTGTAATATTATGTTTATATATAGTATTTCATAGCATAACAACATGTCATTTTATAACAAAAAATTATAATTAACACATGCGCGGTCGCGCGGGTCCAGCTCTAGTTGTTTTCTTCTTATGGAATATATATGGCAGAAAAGAAGACAAAAGCATCGAAATGTTGTGGACGTATATCAACTTTGGGAAGTGATGCAGTGGAAGTACTACGGTGGTATACTAGCAGTATATTACACGGTCTTTGGTGAGGGGTCTAAACTATGCCAAGTCAATTACAGATATGAATACGAGTTATTTATTATTATTATTCTATCTCATATTATTATTAAGTGATATAAACCTAAAGCTTTTGTTTCACTTTTAATTATTTACTAGGTAATAACCCGCGTCCTGTGCGGAGTGAATTTTTTTTTTATAAAAACTTAAATTTTATTTCATAATTGAATTATTTGTCTAATATTTTTTGTGGTCAAAAATAAATCAATAATTGTTTGGTATAGTGCATTTGATTCTTGGTTTCGGTTTGGTTATTTCGGTTCTTTGGTTGAGGTTTAGGATCTGTTCGAATATTTAGAAAATTTGGTGCGATTATTTAATTTACGTTCACTTTAAGTAACAAAGTTGAGAATCGGCTAATATCCGAAGTAATTTCTGATCACATATTGTTACGGTTTGGTTCCAGTTTTTGTTAATTAGGTTATAAAAACAAAAAAAAATGGTTTTTGCTTAATTATCATTTTTTAGATTTCGGATAAAACTTTGAATAATTAAGATAATTTTTTAAATATTTCAGATACATTTTTTTTTTGTAATTCTGTTTTTGGTATTTCAATTTAAAAGTAATATTTTAAAATTATATGATTATCTTTATAAGTATATAAACTATATTATAGAAATTTGGGTACCCATACGGTTTTCGGTTCAATTTTGATTTTCTGGTTTTTCGATTCGGTTCTGGTTAATATGATTGTTTAAAGTTTTTGACAATATAAATTAAACTAAAATTATGGAGGATACTTTGACCAAAAAAAAAATTATGGAGGATACAAAAATTAATACAAATCATTATTATTCAACTTCATTAATTATCATATATATATGTTAATCATATAAGGTAAATCCGTAGCCTTTATTTAAGGAAAAAATGAATAATATATTTATGTATTAATAATTAATTTAATGAAAAGTATAATATATATATTTAGATGGACCAACATTTTTTCTAATGATTCTCAAAATTAACCTGGTGATGACACGTGGCTACACTTAAAAGTTGCAACGCTCCTCAATTAATATATAGGATAGATGTTTTAGCTTACAAAAAAAAAAATTGTTGATGTTTTACTTTCTCAGTACAAGAATATGATTTATTTTTCAATTTGACATATACAATGAACAAGATAGAAGGATTACGAGTATGTTCTATTTAAGATTAGTAATTATAATGATGTACTACTATCAACTAGTAATACACAACTTAGATAAACATATGTCATGTAGGATTTTAATACAACTGTGAAACAGCTGCATGCTACTACACGACCAAATCTGAGAATGTATGTGTGGGACGGATCTCAAGAAGTTGACTTTCAGTAACAAAAGTTTTCTCAAGCTTCTTCTCAATCTTCCCTTCCCATAGCTCAACAAGACCATTCATAGAACATGTTTGATCGGAAAACGGTTCTATGCTAAAGTAGACAGATTTCGATTGTGGGTTTAGTCGAAGACGTTTTTATTCAGATGAGAAAGAGTTTAGTCGGTGTACAAAAGAGGAAACAAACGGTGAGAAAGAGAGACCGGAGCTCGGAAGCTGTCGGTTGGAAAAGTACAACGGCGAGAATACAAGATGAAAACCCTAATTCTAGCCGCCAAGTAAGTGAGCGTGATTTCGGATCCCCTCCTCGTTGTCCCTTCCTCCTCTTTTATAGCTGACGTCCTCTTGATCTCATGACCTAATCTTCGTGACCTAAGCTTGATGGGCTTTTCGCCCGTGGGCCGGGTGTTGTCACTTCGACTCAGCGGGCTTCGGGGCGCCGCTCTGTCGAGAGTCGGGCCAACGCAGAATCGTTAGCGGGCCGGGCCATCTATTATTCGGGCCTTGTGGGAGGATGTGAATCCTGTCCCTACAGTAAGTCCCCCCCCCCTAGTTTATCGATGGGAGGCGCAAGCTGAGCTCGATGAATTGTGAAGGGGATGGTTTGAATAATAGATGAACCGAGGTACGGTGACGCGGGGTGAACGGTCTCGGATGTTGACGTCCACTCGGTGTTACAGCTTTGATTTGTTGGTTGGAGACCGGTACCGAATTTTCTCTAAACCAGTGGCTCTTTCCGGTTAGTTTCGGTTATAGCGGGAAACCGGACCGGCGTTTTGGTATGATGATTGCCGATTTAAACCGACGATTCGTTTCGGTTTACTCCGGTTCTCCGAGAAGACGAAGCGACGCGTTGGTTTAATAGGGCAATTAATGTCTAATCAAGGCCCAATTAGGCCCAGGTAGACCTAATTATGACGCCTCGATTAGACGCGAACCCCTCTCTCCTATATATAGCGCTCTTCCTTCTCATTCCTCTCATTTCTTCTCCGCAAGACCAGGTACTTTCTCTCTCTCTTCCTCCACTTCTCTCTCTAGTTGTTGTTGTAGAATATATAGCGGTATGTCGGCGAGTTGGAAATTAACGAGAGAGCAAAAGGGGAAGAGGATAGCGAGTGGATCCGACCCCGCGGGAACCGGGGATGAGGCCGAGCGAATCCATCGGGAGGCGATGATGGATACCGAGAATATGGACCGTACGCAGAGGCTGCTAGTATCCGAGGCGGCGCAACTCCTCAGAGAAGAGAGAGAAGGGACGGCTTCTCGGACTCGAGAGTCCGGGAGGGACGGTCAAGGAGGAGCGAGAGACCGAGATTCGGTCCCTTCCTACATCCCGACGGTCTTATTCCCCGAAGGAATCTTCGAAGAACTCTCAGCCTTGCCTCCTGAATTCATCCGTTCTCCTGACGTAGAGGGGCAGGATTGGGGCAACGTAGAAGAAACGCGATCGACGATGAGTAGTGTGAAGAGGTTCCTCCGGGACTTCCGAGGGACCGGGGTGACTTTCCTGATTCCTTCGCCGGATCAGAGGCCGTGGTCTCCTCCGCTCGGCTACCAATGCGTCTACGAGTCCTATTTCCAGAAGGACACTAAGTTGTGGTTCCCGATTCCCAGATTAGTGACTTCATACGCGAGACGTCGGGACGCAGCGATAAGTCAATTTCTGAATGGATCGTACCGGCTAGCCGTAGCGCTGATGGTCATGGCTGCTGAGAACGACGTGTCGTTAAGTGTTCGGGTCTTCGAGGAATTGACATCCGTTCAAACAATGAACGATGGGCTTTGGGTTATCAAGATGCGCCCAAGCTACAACGTAGTCACCGGGTATCCGAGCAAGACGAACGATTGGCAGAGATGCTACTTTTACATTAGGGCGGATGAGTCGGCTTTCGAGGATCCTCCCAATGACGACTATCGGGTCCTATGGAACCCTGATATTGGTAGATCGTCTTTGATTATCTCGGGCGATTCTTCGGGTTGCTGACCCTCTGTTTCTTTTTTGTTTTTGTCATTTGCGCAGTTGATCATCCGACATCTTCCGCGTACCCGGAGGATTTTATTGCGAGTGCTCGTAAGGTTGCTTTGCTTCATCAGGAGTATTGGAATACGATTATTCAGGAGAGGATTCGCCGGAACATCGATAGGATATCGAGAAGTGAGTATTGCTTTATTTCCTTTGCTTGCTTCTTCTTTGTTCCTATGTTTGTGAGGGCTCGTTCTGATGGCTAATCTCCTTGTCGTAATTTTTCGTAGGGGATTGGGATTCGAGCATTCCCTTGGTTGGCGTTCCTGGTAAGAGACGTCTTTCGCTTTTCACCCCACGTATTCAGAAGCTAATCAACGACGCTAGGAAGATGAGGCCCCAGCCGAACTTGAGCGAGTTGATAAGGGCTCAGCTAAATCTTCCGAGAGCCGATCCCCCGCACCGTGTGTCGGCACCTGTTGTCGAGAGTCCCCCGAGAGACGGGTCTCCGGCTCTTGTTGAAGACCTTCCGACTGAAGATCCAGCGGTGGACGTTCAGCAGGTTGGAGACGCTTCCGAAGACGCTCCGGTGATAACTCCCAGTCTGATGGCTAATCTCCTTGTCATAATTTTTCGTAGGGGATTGGGATTCGAGCATTCCCTTGGTTGGCGTTCCTGGTAAGAGACGTCTTTCGCTTTTCACCCCACGTATTCAGAAGCTAATCAACGACGCTAGGAAGATGAGGCCCCAGCCGAACTTGAGCGAGTTGATAAGGGCTCAGCTAAATCTTCCGAGAGCCGATCCCCCGCACCGTGTGTCGGCACCTGTTGTCGAGAGTCCCCCGAGAGACGGGTCTCCGGCTCTTGTTGAAGACCTTCCGACTGAAGATCCAGCGGTGGACGTTCAGCAGGTTGGAGACGCTTCCGAAGACGCTCCGGTGATAACTCCCAGTCCTCCAAAGAAGAAAGGAAAAAAGAGATCCCGGCGCGATTCTTCGGCTGAAGGGGATCAGGAGGAGGAACCTGTCGATTGTCCAGATGCTGAGGGTCCTCCTAAGAAGAAGAAGAAGAAGGGAGCTAAAGCCGGCGAAGGACCGCTCTTGCAGGAGAAGACTGATCCTCAGGAAGGTGATGGCGGGGATGCGGCTGCCGATCCTACAGAGGAGACGGGAAGTGCTTCCCCGGAGGCTCAGCTGCTGTTGAACAGGAAGAGGAAGAAGACGGGTCCTAGCGAGGGAAACGCCCAAAGCGAGGATCCGCCGGCTCCCGCCTCTGCGATGGCTCCGACTCATCCGTCGACTTCTAAGCCTTCAGCTAGACGAGGCTCCGCCCCGAGGAGAGGTCCTCCCGAGTTCCCGGATAAGGTATCTTTCGAGTATG
Source organism: Raphanus sativus (assembly GCF_000801105.2). Classification (NCBI taxonomy): domain Eukaryota; kingdom Viridiplantae; phylum Streptophyta; class Magnoliopsida; order Brassicales; family Brassicaceae; genus Raphanus; species Raphanus sativus. The sequence goes on along the minus strand of NC_079512.1, from coordinate 15,841,067 downwards.
ACGGGACGACTCCCCTTATCTACGCTCCGGACAAATGCGCGGAGCTGATGAGTCAGATCAACGGTGGTCCCCGCCCATTGCTCCTGAACGACCTTATCTTCAAAAAGGAGTATACTGATGCCGCTCAAGCTAAGCTGCGGGTAACGGTTCTCCTTTTCTTTTGGTTATAGCTGGAAACGTTGAAGGTGTTAATCATGGTTTTGGTTTCTCGTCTTGCAGGGTGATGGGAGTATGAACTTCGTCGTGGAGTTGTATAATACCGAGCTCAAGGCGACTCGCACCGAACTGCGGCGCTCGGAGAAGCTGGTGACGGCCAAGGACGCTTTTATCAGGAGGAAAAAGGCCGAGTGGACGGCGGAGACTGACAAGCTCAAGGAGAAGGCGTCCCGCGCGATCTCTCGTCGGAAGGCCCAGAAAGAGAAGTTGGCTACCACCGAGGCTGCATTGGGTGCTGCTCAAGAGACTGTAGGGATCCTCGAAACTGAGATAGCTCTGATGAAGGAGAAGGAAGAGGAAACCGAGAAGGATTATGCAAAGATCGCTGAACAGCACGAGAAGAAAATCAGACAACAGGCTGCGGAAATCGAGCGACTGAAGCGCTCGCGGATCATCGAGGTGACGCAGGAGAGGATTCGCGTCCATACTGAGATGATTGCGAAATGCAACAGACGCTTCCGCAACATAGTTGATCGGGAGAAGCGCCGAGGGCCTTTTGATGATGCGAACGCTTTGTACAATCAGTCGTTCGGGACGAGGACTTGCCTCGAGGTTTTGCTGGAATCGGGCCGCGACATTCCGCAGGACACTATCGACATGTTCGCGGTTCGGGAGAAAGATTATGATCGGGCGGCGAAGGAGCTCGACGTGGGAGCTATCCCGGAAAGCGACCTCACCCTTTCTCCACTTGTGCTGCCTTCCCAGTTTGTTGATGAGAGGTTGCTGGCTGGTCTTGATACTTTTGGATCCAACACCGGTCTGATCGATCCGAACGATGCCGCTGCTCTCTCGGATTCGATTGCCGAGGGCTGCGAACGCCAAGAGCTCGGTGAAGGGCCTTCTCAAGCGATGGTCTTGAGCGATGGCCAGACTTCGGAGAAAGAACAGACGGAGAAAGAGCCAGTCTCAGGTGCGGCAGAAAAGGGGTCTCCGATTCTTCTTGCATCAGATACTTCCGCTGAAGATCAGACAGACGACCAGGGTGAAGAAGAAACGGCCGTGACTCAGAGGACCTCTCCCTCAAAGGAGCTTGGAGGTGGATTGCAGGGATCGTCCGATGCTGATCCTGAGGCTTCAACGGGACCGAAGGAACGAGGAGGAGATGGAGAGCATGGATCCGAAGAGGATGGAGCGGAGGTGCGGAGGCTCGAGGAGCAAGAGAATGTTGCTAAGGAGTGATTTGATCCTCCTTCCTTCTCCTTAGTCTATTTTCTGTTTTCAGATTATTATGTACCCTTTCTCTCTTTTTTTATGTGTACCCGATGGGGCTTTGTTGTTTAAGACTCGCAGTATTTTATTCGGTCTGCCTGTCGATTGGTTCGACTTTTGTGGCAAAAGATGACTTTCTTTTGGGAACGGTGGATTGAATCCAAACTTTTGTTTCGAAGAATGTTTGCTATCGTTTTAATCTTTATCACTTCTTCTTTTGAGAATGTAAAGACGAGTGTGGGACTCTTTTGAACTTAGAGAGAATTTCAAACATTGACGGTTCTATTGATTTCGAAGTAATTTCAAAGTTTTTGGTTGGCCAAACCGTTGCTTTACAAATCACGAAATAATAGAGTCATTGTCTCGGGCGCGCCGACTAGTGGTAACGACGCGACCATGTTTCCCGCGAATATACGTCTGATCAGGATCTATTCGCTGATGGGGCGAGCATCACTGTACGTTTGCGAGGGGACTGGGCCAATCTCGTGTACAGATGTCGCTACGAGGGGACGGGCCCTCGTGTTGTGGGATCTTCTTCTCGGGGAAGGTTTGATTTTGTTTTTGGTTATAGCTGGACCGGTTAAGGCTGCCTACGTACCTCGGGTGAGGATCAAGCCATTCGTAGTTCGGGTTTTTGAGTAAGAGTGACCGAAGGGTGCACTTACTCGGTTTTACGAGTAAGAGTGACTGAAGGGTGCACTTACTCGTGTGTTGTTTTTTTTATATGAGTAAGAGTGACTGAAGGGTGCACTTACTCGGTTTTTTTTTTTTTTTTTTTTTTGGGTTTGCGAGCAACCGCCCTATGAGTAGAAGCGTCGTAGATGCATGGAGTTCCAGGCACGGGGTACCGCGTCTCCACGAGAAGTTTCGAGTCGGAAGACTCCGGGCCGTATGACTTGTGTAATCTTGTAAGGGCCTTCCCAATTGGCGCCTAACTTGCCGGCTTTCCACTCTTTAGTGTTCTCGAACACTTTGCGTAGAACGAGGTCTCCGAGTTCGAGAGGGCGGGATCGAACCTTCTTATTATAGTAGCTTTCGATCTGGTTCTGGTAATTCTGGATACGGAGAAGCGCTTGGTCGCGTTTTTCCTCGATGTTGTCCAGAGCGTCGAGGAGCATGTCTCGGTTGACTTCACCGTGAAGGGGCATCTTTGAGCGTCGTAGGCTGGTGACGTTGACTTCGGCTGGCGCCATTGCCTCGACTCCGTATGCCAGCGAAAAGGGGGTAGCCTGCGTTGCTCCCCGAGGTGTCGTTCGGTGAGACCATAGAACGCCGTCTAATTCGTCTGCCCAGCATCCCTTCTTCAAGTCGAGTCGTTTTTTCAGACCGTCTATGATGGTTTTGTTCGTCGACTCGGCTTGACCGTTGCACTGCGGGTACCTCGGGGTTGCGGTGTTGAGACGGATTCTCCACTTCTCACAGAATTCTCGGAAGTTGTGTGAGATAAACTGGGATCCGTTGTCGGTGACTATTTCATAAGGGAGTCCATGGCGGCAGATGATGTTTTTCCAGACAAATTTTTGCACTTCTTTGTCGGTGACGTTTGCGTATGCCTCTGCTTCCACCCACTTTGTGAAATAGTCAGTTAAGACAAGGATGAAGCGTTTTTGCCGGGAGGTCGGCAGCGGGCCGATGATGTCCATTCCCCACCGCATAAATGGATACGGAGCGGTCATGCTGCGGAGGAGTTCGGTCGGACTATGGATCGTAGAAGCATGGCGTTGGCATTTATCGCAGTGGCGGACGTAGGAGTCGCAGTCCGTGTTCATTGATGGCCAGTAGAAACCGAGGTTTTTTATCTTCAGAGCGAGGGCTCGGCCTCCTGAGTGATTGCCTGCCGCACCTTCATGGGTTTCGGCCATGACGAGCCTCGTTTGTTCGCCATGAATACACTTGAGGAGAACCTTAGTGGCGGTCCAACGGTGGAGTTCTCCTTCGGTGACGACGTAATGCGCGCTGCGTCGCTTCAACCTTCTGGCTTCCCACTTGTCAGTGGGCAACGTTCCGTGGGCAAGGAAATCAATGAAGGCGGTACGCCAGTCGTTCGTTTGACCGTCATCGGTCGTCATAGGGGAATCGTCGGTGACGGGTGCTTCTTCAGTAACCGAAGCAACGAATCCGGCTTCTTGGTGGTCGAGATCGATGCTCGGTTTCTCGATGCGAAGGATCGGAATCGTCCGCTTGACTTGATCGTGGAGTTTGCTGCTGAGAGCAGCAAGAGCGTCGGCGCAGATGTTTTCCCCTCGTGGGACCTTGGTTAAGTCGAAGAACTCGAAACCTTTGGCTAGATCCTGGACGATGCGAAGGTATGCATCCATCCGATCGTTGCGTACGTCGTAGTCACCGTGGTACTGACTTACGACGAGCTGGGAGTCACAATATGCGCTCAGTCGTTTAGCTTTGACAGCTTGGGCGAGACGGAGTCCCGCGATGAGGGACTCGTACTCCGCCTCGTTGTTGGAAGCGGCGAAGTCGAAGGTGAAGGACTGTCGGATCAGTTCTCCAGTCGGCGATTGCAGCTGGACGCCCGCGCCTGAGCCTTTGTTCGTGGAGGAGCCATCCACGTGCAATATCCAGTTGTTACTTGGTAATATTAGGTCTTGTTCGAGCTCTGGTGTGAGCTCGATGAGGAAATCGGCAAGGACTTGCGACTTGGCTGCTGTGCGGTTCTTGTATGTTATGTCGTGGGCACTTAGTTCCATTGCCCATTTGGTCAGTCGTCCAGACTGGTTAGTGTTTTGCATGACTGTCCGAAGAGGCTGATTGGAGAGGACCTCGATACTGTGTGACTGGAAGTAAGGACGAAGTTTTCGAGCTGAGGTTACGACAGCGAGCGCCATTTTTTCAAGAGTCGGGTAGCGGGTTTCCGCTTCGGTCATGCGTTTTCTGATGTAGAAGATGGGCTTCTGTTCGCCTCGGTCTTCCCGGATAAGGACACTGCTGACTGCCGAAGAGGTGACCGCAATGTAAAGGGATAGGATGTCGCCGACTTCTGGTTTTGCGAGGACCGGGGGCATGGTGAGGTAGTGCTTGAGCTGGGCGAACGCCTCCTCGCACTTATCGTCCCAGACGAAGCGTCTGTTTCCTCGCAACAATTCGTAGAATGGAAGGCATTTGTCGGTTGACCGGGAAATGAATCTGTTGAGGGCCGCGATCCTGCCTGTTAGACGCTGCACCTCTCTGCTGTTCTTCGGACTGGGTAGGTCAAGTATTGCTGAAATCTGCTTGGGGTTGGCTTCGATGCCTCGTTGGGTTACTATGTATCCCAGGAATTCGCCTGAGGTGACGCCGAAGGTGCATTTAGCCGGGTTGAGTTTCATCCCATACTCGTTCAGTGTCTTGAAACAATCGCGTAGATGGTCGAGGTGGTCGTTCGCGTGAAGTGACTTGACCAGCATATCGTCAATGTATACTTCCATGGTGTTACCCAGCCTATCGGCGAACATTTTGTTGACGAGGCGCTGGTAAGTCGCTCCGGCGTTTTTTAGCCCGAAAGGCATGACCTTGTAGCAGTAGGTCCCTCGGTCGGTGATGAAAGCGGTCTTCTCTCGGTCATCGGGGTGCATCATGATTTGATTGTACCCCGAGAAGGCGTCCATGAAGGTGAGTAATTCGTCACCTGCGGTTGACTCGACTAATCGGTCGATATGGGGGAGTGGATAACTATCCTTCGGGCATGCCTTGTTAAGGTCAGTAAAATCAACGCAGACACGCCACTTCCCGTTCTTCTTCTTGACGACAACCGGATTTGCCAGCCACTCGGGATATAGAACTTCGGTAATGGATCCGGCCGCGAGTAAACGGTCTACTTCTTCATTGACTGCTTTCGATCGGTCGGGCCCGAGTTTCCGCCTTTTTTGCCTGATGGGTTTGAAAGTAGGATCGACGTTCAACTCATGTGAGGTTATAGCTGGGTCGATTCCCTTCATATCTGATGCTGACCAAGCGAATGTCGAAGCATTGTCTCGGAGGAAAGAGGTGATTTGGGATTGCATTTCGTCCGAGAGGAACGCGCCGATTCGGATGACCTTCGTCGGGTCGTCGGTATCAAGCGGGACTTCGCGGACCTCTTCCTTCTGAGGGTATACCTTATGGATAGGCTTGGAGACGGAGTTAATGAGGGATACAGACTGCTGGAGTTTCACTGTGGCGATGAGTATTTCCCTCGCGGCTTGCTGATCTCCACGGATGGTTTGCGTGCTGCCGTCTTTTCCGGGGAATTTGACGCACTGGTGGTAAGATGACGGGACAGCTTTCATCGCGTGGAGCCAGGGAGTGCCGAGGATTGCGTTGTACGGTGCTTTGGCTTGTATAACAGAGAACTTCACCGTCCGAACGATGTCTCCAGCGTAGACGGGAAGGCGTATGGTACCGAGCATCTGTTCTGAAGCTCCGTTGAATCCGGTGAGGGTCCGGGAAGATGGTTTCATGTTTTGCAGGTCGACGCCCATCTTATCCAACGTGTGGCGAAAGATGAGATCGACCGAGCTGCCGGTGTCGATCAAGACCTTGGTGACTTGGCATTCTCCGATTCTGATGTCCACTAAGAGCGGATCGTTATGAGGCATATGGATGCCTCGCGTGTCGGCGCTGGAGAACGTGATCTGGTGGTCGTCTTCAGTTGACGAGGGCCATCGTTTGGAGGTTCCGGCTTGCCGCCTATAATCCTTGATTGCCCTGACGGAATCGCCACAGAGAGGGGATCCGCCCATGATTACTATGATCCTGGGGAAGCGACTTCGGCGTCGAGATTCGATTTGGTCTCTGAGGTCGGTGAACTCGGCGTCGTCGGGGATGGAGTTGGGATGGCGCTCTTTTGCTTTTTCCAAGTGGCGACGTAAGTCGGATTGTTTGGAGCGGTTGAGCTTTATCCTTAGGTCATCGGCTTTGGAGTTGAGGCTATCGCGTAGGTCGGAGACTCGGAAGGGGTGATCTGGATCGATCCTTCGGGACTTGGACGCGCTATTAGTGGTGATGAAGTACGGAGCGTCGGTCGATACGGGGATAGGTGCGGTCGCGGCTTTTCGCTTTAGCTGAGTCCGAAGATCGGTGTCTTCCATGCTGGCAGCACTTACCCAGAGAGGGGGTTGCTCGGTTTGCTCGTCGTCCGAAGAGTCGCTCATTCGTGAGAGGATGACTTCTACTCGTCGTCGGTTTCTCGGCTGATCCTCCTCGGCCGACGAGTCGTCTTTATCCTGGGCGTCCTCCTCTTCTGCGTTAGCTTGAGGTTGCTTTTCTTTGGATTTCTGAGACTTCTTTTCCTTGTTTTTGCTCCAGCTTTTGCCGTTCTTGGGCTTTGGTTTTGGGGGTGGCTCAATTTCCAGCTTGCCACTGGCCACAGATGACAAGAACTGTTTGTAGAGGACGTTACACTCATTCGTGTTGTGAGTTTCGACTTTGTGATAGGCGCAGTACTTTCGGGAGGGGGGAGCTCCGGGACCCGAAGACTCGGAAGGTGTTTGGTTCTTCGGATCGTTTTCGGAAGTCGGGCGGTTGTAGACGTTCCACCCTTTCTCCCGAACCACGGCGGCAGATGCAGGGTCCTCTTCTTCGGTAACGGCGTAAGCGAAGTAACGCTTCGGATTACCGGATGAATGTTGCCTCGGCTCCTGACGGTTGTCACTCGTCTTGGCTGAATTCTGCTTCGTTGCTGCGTCTTTAGCAGCGTTCTGTCGGCCGATGATTGCTTTCGTGTCCTCCTCCATTTTTATGAAGTTATGGGAGCGTGCTATGGCATCTGCAAGTGATCGCGTCGGGTGTCGGTAGAGATCGGCGCGAAAGGTAGACTTGAGATGAAGTGTGTTCTTCAAGGATTCGACGGCGATCTGGTCGGGAATGTCTATCTTTGAGACGACAGATTTGAACTTTTCCATGAAGTCACGGAGGCTTTGACCGTTGGCTTGGGTTAGGTTCCACAGATCGGAAGCAGTTGCTTCCTCGCGAGTGAACATGATATAGTTCTTCAGGAAGGCGGTTGAGAGATCGTGGAAATTGTTGACAGAGTTTTCTTTGAGACCGGTGAACCAAGCCAAGGCTGTTCCTTCTCGGGTTTCGACGAAGAGTTGGCAAAAGCCCGCGTCTTTCTCTTCGTCGGAGAGATTCGCACGGCGCATAGCGATATTGAACGACGTGACGTGGACCGTTGGGTCGGAAAGTCCGTCGAAAGTCGGTAAACGGAGTTTGTCCATCTTCCGGAGCCTGACCTTGGTTATCTTCTCGGAAAAAGGGGTACGGAGAGATTCGGCGAGGACGCATTCGATCTGAGGAGCAGATGTCGTCACGTGGTGGATCTGAGAGCTTATATCGAGGATGGACTGTTTGAGCGCCGCGAGTTCGTTGATAGTTTGCACATCGGAGACGTTGGTTTGTCTGTTCCGGAACATGGTCGTCGGCTTCGGGAGCCTCGTCCTGAGTTGGTACGGCGCCGGCCGTCCTCTCGGTGGCGAAAAGGTGTCGCCGGTATGCTGCCGTCGAAGCGTCAGCGTTCGCGGCGAGGGGGGCGATAAGAGCAGCGAGAGCAGTGAGCTGGTCGGTTACTGCTTTTTGGGCGGCGTCCTGTTGAGCGAGACGGGCCATAATGGTATCGATGGATGCTGGCGGTGGCGCCGGCAAGGGAGTCGCCGGTGTCGGGGTTGGAGTCGGCTCGCGAGCGTCCTGCTCTTCGCCGGAATTGGAACCGTCATTAATCGATCCCATCTGGTGTTGACGTTACTTCGCTAATGCCCCACGGTGGGCGCCAACTGTTTGATCGGAAAACGGTTCTATGCTAAAGTAGACAGATTTCGATTGTGGGTTTAGTCGAAGACATTTTTATTCAGATGAGAAAGAGTTTAGTCGGTGTACAAAAGAGGAAACAAACGGTGAGAAAGAGAGACCGAAGCTCGGAAGCTGTCGGTCGGAAAAGTACAACGGCGAGAATACAAGATGAAAACCCTAATTCTAGCCGCCAAGTAAGTGAGCGTGATTTCGGATCCCCTCCTCGTTGTCCCTTCCTCCTCTTTTATAGCTGACGTCCTCTTGATCTGATGACCTAATCTTCGTGACCTAAGCTTGATGGGCTTTTCGCCCGTGGGCCGGGTGTTGTCACTTCGACTCAGCGGGCTTCGGGGCGCCGCTCTGTCGAGAGTCGGGCCAACGCAGAATCGTTAGCGGGCCGGGCCATCTATTATTCGGGCCTTGTGGGAGGATGTGAATCCTATCCCTACAGAACATACGTTTCCAGGCGGCCTAAGGTACAATGTCTTGTTCAGTGTTCTAGGATCATCGATCGTTTTGATTGTAAACGCTGCAGCATCAACCTCATTCACAAAAAACAGCTAACACAAAACAAACCACTGCAGCATCAACCTCATTCACAAAAAACAGCTAACACAAAACAAACCAACTGATTCATAAGACACTGTGTATTAAAAAAAAAAAAGCAAAGGACTCGTAGTTCAAAAAAAAAAAAGGAGAAACCTTTAACGTTTCCATCTCCAAAGACGGGTGACTTTATCCATTGGAGGTGATTGAAGACCCGGTTGGACAAGAGATGGAAGTAGAATCCTCATGAACAATCCGCAGCAAATGTATGTGTAAGGAATCCCTGATGATTCCACAAGACGTCTTATCTCAGACTTTTTTGAGTAGAAGCCGTGATCAAGATCCGAGACTTGTATTTTGTCCGGATCTGCTCCGTATTCAGCAGGGATAAACCTCTGCAACAACAAATAATGTCATGTTCAATGTCCAATACTAAAATGTGAATGATGTAGAGAGAGAGAGAGGGGAGAGAGACCTTGATGGAGGGAGATCGTTTGATGACATTGATGAGGAGTTTCTGATCAAGAACGTGTTTTGATGGAATCGCAGAGATGACTACATCTACTTTCATCACTGCTTCTTCTAAGCTTACTTCATCTTCTAATGGACCCTAAACCCCCAATAAGGCAATAACCAAATCAAACGAAGAAGAAGAAGAAGAAAAAAAAGAGCAAAACTTTTGATATAATTGAGAGGGATTTATTGGAGTGAAAGGAAGAGACTTTGAGGAGAGTGACGCCGGCGGAGGAGAGAGATTCAAGGTTAACGGACTTGGAAGGATCGGAGAAAGCAGAGTTTCTTATGAGGGCGAAAGTCTGGTGACCCGATTGGATGCTGAAACGGGTCAAGTAGTTCCCTAATCTTCCTGTTGCTCCGATCACCAATACTCTGCTCTTCTCTTCCATCTTCCCGTACAATTCGTTGTAGATGAGATGATTATATTAAGGTTTTTATTCTCTAACTCAGTTCTCTTACACTTTTAGAAGCAGTTGAACTCAAAGACGTTGACTTTCTACCAAACTATAAACTCAATAAAGTCACATGTCTAAATTGTACATGTCAGTTTAACAGCATATTTTTTTCCCGAAAAATAGTTCATCCTAGCAGTATGAACTTTGGAGAAAGGTTTAAACATAGGCCAACTCTTTCATCTTTTACTTTGTTACTTATTACCTTTTTTTCTCTATCTGTTGAGTGATCGAGTGGACTTGTGACAGTGTTATCATGAAATGTCCTATGTATTTTTTTGCTAAATTGTAAAATATCATTAACTGAATAATGAAGGTTTGATTACAATCGAGATTGAATCATAGATTGCTCGAAAGCTGATCTGATCCTAAAAGCCGCAAAAAAAATTAAAAGAACCTATAGCATCAAGGAAAGATCTAAGAACATTGCAACAACAATCTTAGAACTAAGGCTAAGCAACAAGTATCAACTAAACTCCTAACACAAGCGCTTCCTAATCCTGTTGCTGATCGAAACCGGCAGAGAAGAGGAGATGGCTAAGCGGGAACGGTTTGCCGAAGACTAATCCGAAGGTCTCTCAAGCTGCGACGACGGAGAGCCTGGCTTACACTCCGATGCTAGCTGAGATCCACTTATGTATGAACCGCATTACAGCATGTAATGATTACATTGACAGACTGATAAGAACATTGACAGACTGATAAGAAAATATCTATTACTATACATACACCCACAATAGTACTCTATATACTCTTGTCTCTGTTACTTCAATGGTTTGCCGTTTGGATAGTTGTAACCGGTACCTCATGATTACCATCATGCAACTAATTTATTTATCAAAGAACTTTGGAGAAAGATTCAACCTTTGCCGATCTTTCTTTTACTCTGTTATCACTTATTACCTTTATTTTTTCTTTCTTTTGTTGAGTGGTCGTGGACCTGGTGACATTGTTTTATGTAAAGAAAAATCCTATGTATGAACCCCATTAGAGCATGATCAGTGAGACCCACTCATGATGCTCTAAGACGATGAGAAACACACACTGAAATATTATGATAAGAAAAATATAGAATTATTGTTTGGCATCTATACACAAAACAATACTGTATACACTCTTGTCTCTGATACTACAATGATGGGCTGAGATTCTTTTAAGTCAATTTACTCAAATTAGTAAATAACTGCTAACTTGCTCTCTTTTCTGATGAAATAAATATGAGTTTGATCTTCCCACTTGAAAAAAAAATAAGCTGCCTGTATCCAGAGAACCTGCATAATCAAATCTTATATTATGTAAAATTTGAATGAAGTGTGATATTTGAACTTGTCCTAATAAACCATAAAGCCAAAGATTATTATGCCATATAATCACTGCTAGTAAAAATTATACCTGACAATGGTCTAGAACTGAGGAACGCTTTTTAAATTTGCGCGGATCGTTCTTAGTCAAACACCTAGACTGCTATAAAGATTCTGCACATCAGAGTCCCACATAGTAGCAGATTGACCATTCTGTAACATAATCAAACATGTATAGATTTTTTATTAAACCAAAAGTTATATATGATCATAATGGAAGAGAAATGAAAACCACATAACCTACGTTGAAACATGACAGTGGATCAGAACTAGTAACCACTTGCTGCATTGGATTGAAATGAACATAACCGGACACAGTGTTTGGTATGGGAGCTGAGACAACCTGGATTCAGTTCATATTGATTTATCTAAAAAGGTTTTTACATATACAGAATCGCACAAACAAATTAAAAAAAAAAAAAAAAGACTAACCTCTTTGGCAAAAATGTCATCGATGTTGAAATCCAGCCTTGGACTAACAGTTGCTAGCTTCATCGATAAGAACTGTTCCAAACATAAACACCATATGTTAGAGTACACACTATAGTATTTATATACACTTATAAGATACTGGAAAATGAAATTCAAACCTCGACTTGTCGCTGAAGAGACTGAACATAGTTAATGATCTCATCAAGCATCCCTGCTTTGCCAGTAATCTTGTCGCATCCAGGAACTAAATCTTGTAGAAACATCATTCTCTCACTGATATTCTCTCTTCTAGCCTACACAGTTTTAATAAACAGATCAATTAGTCTCAATGTTTTTTTTTAAAGGGATTAACTGAAACTAATTAATTAGAAAAAGTGATGGTATTTGGGTGTTGGTGTCTTAATGTTCATGTGTTGGGTCTTGGAACATATTTTACAAATTTTTTGAAGTTAATAATCACACACCACTATATAATGTTCATGTATGATGTGGACAAGTGAGGATTCATTTCTCGTGTCTTTTGACACTATATAGAATTTATTCACAACAGTTGCAAGTTTTTGGATGACGTTTTGCATTGCAATGCATGGAGATCCAGTTTTTATGTATCTGACAGGCGATATAAACCTTGTTGACTGCATTTGTAGAAATTAACAAGCTGTGTGTGTCAGTCAGGGGAGAGATTCTTGGTCAGAATTTAGGGTCTCGACTCGAGGTCCTTTGCATTTTCTTTACGAGGAGAGTTTTTGCACACCCTTTTACCCTAATTACAAACGTGTAAAAAGGTTGGATAACAGTTCAAAATGAACAAAAAGGAAGAGAATTTTAAAAGCTGGGGATAAGAATTCTAAGGAAGGAAGAAGCGAGAGCTCTCACTCTTGTTCCTTTTCGTTGTTACACAAATAAGCAGTGGATAAAACACCCAAATATGTTGCAGAGGTAAGAAGAGTTTCTCATCCTCTTTGTTGTTTTCATTATTACACACAAATAAGTAGTAGCAGTAGAGATATCATAAAAATAAAAATAAAACACACCACAAACGTCCATTATTATTACGCAAATAAGTCAGGGATGATAGATAAAACGAAGTCTAGATCGAGTTTCCCACGAACAACACACAGGTAGTATTAGTAGCCTAGACATCAATCATCCTTCTTCTTTCCCTGAAAGAAATCAAATGGTTGAACATTACACAACTAATAAGTCAAGGGATAAAACATAAGCCTAGATGGAGTTTCACAAAACATCAAATCATACCAAATCAATCAATTTTAAAGGTGAATTTCACCAAACATCAAAGTCAAGGGATAAAAGATAGCCTAGATCGAGTTTCACCAAACATCAAAGCATAACAAATCAATCACCTTATTACGAATTTCCCCTCGGATACGGATACGCTTTTCCTCGTCCTCGATGGACTTGCCTACTCTTAAGCAATGCTCTCTTCTCTTGTAAGTATCTGAAAAATTGGAACGAGGAATAAGACATAGTTACAAGACATACATACATGAATTCTAAGAACCTTACTTATTGCAGCTTTGCCGAACCATCCTCCCACAAATGCTAAACCAAGAACAAATTTGTCCTGCTCCTTCCACACATGCTTGGCCCTCGGAGACACGGAGGAATCCGCGATTGATGAGAATCCTCTCCTAACACTCGCGAAAATCGTTTGCGCCGACGAGTTCTTCATCATCTCTTTCTCTTTGTTCCGCTGAATCCTTTGCCTTTTGGTTGTGAAATTAGGGTTTCTCTGCTTTCCCAATTATCTCCTCCTTTTATTTACTCACTCCAAAGCCAGCCCAGTTTATACAAAGCCAGCCCAGTTTATACAAATCCAGCCCAATTCACCTCAAACAATCTCAATAATTCTCACAAAAGGATTTATTAATGCTTTTTAACTAATGTAACTAATGCGTTAATAGTTACTATACTGACTTCTATACGTATACAATACATACGAGCCCGTTGCATTGCAACATGTTATATACATATACAATATACAAGATATGAGTCTGTTACGTTATAACGTGTTATATACGTGTATACAAAATATGAGTCCGTTGCATTGCAACAAGTTTTATTTGATGTTTTAGTTTAATACGAAAACATAAAATAATAACTATTATTATAGTTTTACATTAACTCATGAACAGATTAATAACTGAAAGGGTTACCCCGATTTGAAAGAAAACAAATATTATATCGCCAAAATTTTAATCCGAATAATACCTAACTTTTATTTTATAATTTAAATTTTATAAAAATATTATCACTAAAAATCAACAAATATGAAACAATATTAACTATGAGATTTGACCATATTAAAGTATCTAATAATTTATATGGTCAAAATTATTTATCTATTAGCATTTATGTTGATTGCTTAGTTAAAAAATTTTGGGATTAAATTATGGGATTATCTCTCTCTCTCTCTCTCTCTCTCTCTCTCTCTCTCTATATATATATATATATATATTTATATATTTAAATATAATATTCCCTTATTTAATTTAGTCGAATATAAATTTTTTGAGAGTTTAATTTTGAAGTAAATAAAATATCATAAATAACTCATAGAAAACTAATGCAAAAAAATTTAGTATATTTTTTTATTTTAGAATAAATTTACAAAAGAACAACATGTCAATATATGAATAGTACAATTGGATCAAATTGCATCAAGTTATATATTTTTAATATAATATTGTGTGCAAATAAAAATATTATTGTCAAACATCTATATTATAAAATAATATATTCTACTATATATGTAAATTACAAAATATAAAAATATACATGAGATTTTTTTATAAAACCAGCAATTTATTAGTTTACGTTGAACAAAAATTAAATCAAACATCCATGCGGAGGCGCATATCAAATTTTAGTTTCTATTATACTCTGGACACTTTCGAAATTTATGTATAAAGTATAATATCAAAATTTATGTTTCCATAATATCATACAGCGTTTTATAGTATAAAGTATAAAACGATGATTTGCGCCCTACGCAGAGTGAATAGACTATAAAAATTATAATATTTATACTATTTATTTTCAGAAGGTAAATATGGGGTCATATATATTACATGTTATACAATGACGGAGTGAGTTAAATTGATTTTGTTTGTATATGATTAATTACATTGTTTCTTAAGTATTTTGGATTATTAGTTAGATATAATCTTAAAAACGTAAATAAATAGTAAATACATATATCAATTAGTTATGAATTTAATATTAAAAATAAAATAGAGAATCCAATCATTGCTTCCATAAAAAAACAAAACGTAGATATTATAATAATAAATTATGAAAAGTAGAAGTTAAAAAGAAAAGTTTCGCAGAAAAAACAATAAATAACAACTACTGATGTGGAAAGTATCTTCAAAACTCTCCGTTTGCAATCCTATAAAGAACAATAACAAATAATATAAACTTATCAAATTAAAAAGAATTATAAATGGAAAATAATTATTGTTTCTTAAGTATTTTGGATTATTGGTTAGATATAATCTTAAAAACATAAATAAATAGTAAATACATATATCAATTAGTTATGAATTTAATATTAAAAGTAAAATAGAGAATACAATTATTGCTTCCATAAAAAAACAAAACGTAGACATTATAATAATAAATTATGAAAAGTAAAAGTTAAAAAGAAAAGTTTCGCAGAAAAAACAATCAATAACAACAACTGATATGGAAAGTATCTTCAAAACTCTCCATTTGCAATCCTATAAAGAACAATAACAAATAATATAAACTTATCAAATTACAAAGAATTATAAATGGAAAATAATTAAGTGAAATATATTACCTACTTTACCACTACATCAATTACAATCACAGCAGTCTGTTTATTAATTGCATAAACGAACTTAAAATGATTAAAATTTCTAATGTTTATATCATAACCGAATGTTCTAAGCTTAGTTTAATAAAATTTGAGGAAACATGACTGCTGTGATTGCTTGAATGTAGTGGTAAAGTAGTATTGAGAAGGAGATAATTGTGAGGAGATGTAGCTATGAGGCCAAGTATTTATATATGCAAGGTTACTAGGTCTAGGGTAAACTCGGCGCAGTTAATAGACACATTAAAATCATTATTATTCGAAATCGAGATCAGAATATATTTGTTGCAAGGTTCCGAAAATTACATGATGTATGTTGTATTTTAGGAAACAAACCAAGTAAATGGATTCTCAATTAATATTCGAAAGCAATCAGTGATTATGTCACATGTATCTTTCGAAATTTGAGTCGCTTAGATTTTTGGTTTCCATTTTTTTGTATGATTCAAAAGGCATTTTCACTGTCTCCAAATAATTAGTGACATAATCAAATTACAGTCATTTCCTAATACCATAAAAGCGTTTTATTTGATATGAAGATAAACAAATTATAGTCATTTACGCATTTAGATTTATAATGTGTGATAAATTGAGGAGATGGCCAATTAAAAACCACCAAGTAATCTGTGATTGACAGAGGATTTGATGTATTTAAAATAAATTTAGCATATCAATCATATAATTAAGGGAATCACATCCATATTGCATGTTATAACTATAAATACAATTATAAATGACATGATAAACGTTTGAAGATCATGTAAATTATATGGGTTATAAGGCAAGTAAATCGTGATTGAGAATTCATATTTGATGTTTTAGGAAAATACATCAAGCGAATCAATGCCCAAATTATTGTGTTTGATTTTTTTCATATATTTTAAATATTTCTATTATATGATTTTTAATATTTCTATATTTTTATATTTACGTAATACACAAATGGACATAATCTATTTTGTCTTAACCCAAAATTTTATATGGATTCTTATCAAATAAACTAACATCAAACTTGACTAACTTATATAAAGTGAAGTGATCGTTTAACCAAATATATTTAATTGTATTTTTCCCTAAATAAAATATAATATGATTCGAAGTCTCAAATCTATCTGATTTAATAAGATAGATGTCGAATGCTACATGATTAATATAAATGTAATAATACTTCGAAAATAATAATACTAGATCGTTTTGATGATATCAGGTCACTAAGTTTTGTAATGATTTTTAATTGATATTTTAAGGTACAAAATGTCAACCATATGATCAGAAGTTGTATTTATCATACGTGTGAAACCGTATAATAGACTTTTAAACCTTTGATGAGTAAATCAAATGCTATATTTGCTATATTCCGTGTAATAGAACATAAATCTTTGAACAAAATAATCTTACATGATACTATTTCCTAAAAAGCTGTGATAAATCATCAAAGCTTAAATGATATGAATCAATATAATATAAATTTATATAATATAAATCATCCAAGCTTGATTGATATGAATCAATATAATATAAATTTATATAATATAAATCATCAAAACTTAATTGATATGAATCAATATAATATATGACCATTACATTACATTACATATGCTTTTTATAAACATGCACCTAAATATAATATTTTATTATAGGATATCATTGGATTACTGTGGATAGTTATAACAAACATAAAATATAAATAAAATATAAATATAAATTATGGTAGACCGAGTGATAAATATATAAATTATATTAGTATCATTATAGTATCTGTAGAGCAATATGGTCGAATATAAATAAAATATAAAGTATGGTAGTATCATTATAGTATCTGTAGAGTAAGATGATCGAATATAAATCATGATCAACACATTTTTTTTATATGACTCCGCATATCATTACAAAGATTTTTTTTTTGAACACCATCATTACAAAGATTATATAGGTAAATATGAGGTATATAACACTTGTCCATTAGATTAGCATGAAATGTAAATATTCTAGGCAACAATGAACTTTTGAAAAAATGCTCTAAGATTAAGTGTGGAATCGCCACCTAGAAAATAGCACATATGTAATAAACACATGAACTAAAAGTTTGTTTTAGAGTGGTCTCCTCAAATAATAAGGGGATGCTTTACTAAATATGTTTAAAAGTTTATTTTGCTAGGATATTTTAAAAAGAAAAACATTCTATTTTATAGATCTCCTTTTTATTTACAATTAAAAATAAAAAATAATATTAATTATTCTTTTACATTTTTGTTTAAAAATTTTAGAAAAGAAAAATCAGTCATTTAACCTTATAGTTATCTTCTCTTTAGAATTTCAGAAAAAAAATAAAAAAAAAATCTTGTGTAGCTCGATAGCAAGAAAACTGAAACCAATATCTTATGAGACGTAAAAGAACAGGAAAAAGAATTACATTCCAGAAGCGCACAGCTGATAAAAACAATGATAGTTCCTGTCAGGGTCTGTTATCCGGACTACACGTGATCTCTCCAGAGTCCAGAAGGTAGGTTCTGATTGCAGCACCAGATATTCTACCATTTGCGTCAAATTGAATTTCGACAAACTTGCCAAAACGGCTGAACAAACCAAAATTCAGTAGGTCTGTCAGTAAATCAGTCATTTTTAGTATCTTAAAATCTAATTGAAAAAGCAAGAGCAAGACACATGAACTGCAGCCAACATGGTATGTGCACTCAATTCAGTTCTTGCAAAATAAGAATTCTAAATCATAAACATTTATGATTAATGTTCTATACATGCGAAATGAACAGGAAAAAAAAGAACTAGTTCCGACAGTAGAAGATTGTTACCATACCCCATGTACAGGAAACTTTTTCGTAAACCAAATAGACCATGTAATGCATTTCACATTGGTACAAGAGGTTGCATGTCTTAATGGAAAAACTTGTCAATAGATCATATATCCGAAGTCCAATTACTACCACACTTCGAGTACAAGTTTACTAAGACCATCAGAATTTACAAGTTCAAATTTGTACAAGAGATACTAACCTCTTACTTCAAGTACAAGTTTACTTAGACCATCAGAGTTTACAAGTTAAAATTTGTACAAGAGATACTAACATCTTAGTACGCCATTACCACTGGTTTCTAACAGCTCTAAATAATCTAAACATGATGGGTTCCATAAATGCTCCTACAGTCTTATGTGTCAAGAAAATTGTTGAGAAATGGCATATGGCCAATCTAAGAAACACCCACAGTTCTCATGATCTCACCGAAAACATAAACAAAACGGAAAATAAAATTCCACAACTCACCTAGAATTATCATTTCTAACTGTTTTCGCGTTGCCAAATGCTTCCAAAAGTGGATTTGACTGCAGGAAAAGAATACTTATATTAGAACAGTCGCAAAGAAAGTCAAATATGCTCGCCTATAATTTTATTTGCAAACAGATACCAGAGAAGGCAAGTCAATACTATCTTTTTAATTCTTTTCTTCTCATTGAACAAGATAAAAGATACAAAACGCGTGAAAATATCTTACTTCAAGGACTTGCTGCTCAACACTTCTATCATCTACAGCTGCACGTCCCCCAACAAATGTAAGATACTGCATGATTAGTTTTGTTGTCTCAGTTTTGCCAGCTCCACTTTCACCGCTGACGAGTTTAGACTGACTTCGACTGTCGTCCATCATTGCTCTGGATTATGAAGCATAAATGAGGTTAATTGATTAACAAGACAGGTAATACCAGGTAAGAATGTCAGCAAAAATATGGAAAATAGGGCGGACCACCTGTATGCAACTTCAGAAACTGCAAAAACATGAGGACTGAGCTCACCGAATGGTGCTCCCTTGTACTGTTCCATCATGTACGCATCGTAGAGATGTGGAAGCTTCTTAAATGGATTAACAGCGATCAGAATGCTTCCAGTGTATGTCTGAAAATGAGATGGAGCGATACTTCAGTCAGGAACAATCTACGAATGGAACAGTGAAATATACTGACAGTGGCGAGTGGAAACAAGAATGTCCAAAGAGAGTAGTATCATCTCAACAGGGACACAAACAAATTAGGCATCAAGCAGCAACCAAAACATTACAAACGGCAAGCCAGCATTCACATCAAAGAAATCTAGCTGAGTGCAACCATATAGAACATAACTACTTTCGCCAGCTAAATAGGAAACGAAGCTCTCCTTATTCAACCTAAATAACTCGCAGGGCTGGCAAACAAAATGATAATGGTTATATTGAAAACCTAAAGTTAGGGTTAGATTACGAGGATGTTTCTAGTACAATTCTCTGTTTCTGAATAAATTACATTAAGAGATCAAAAGTGTAAGTAAGGAAATTAAAAATCATCTCTCTACTGAGTTTTGAAATCTCTTTCCAAAACTCTAAAAACCTCCAAATTTGATAAAATAAAACTGAAACTAAAATATGACTTAAAATAAATAGATATATGTCCAAAATAGATGAGGGAATTAATTGTAAAAAAATAAAAACTTGTGCAATTTTTAATTCATAAAACATGAAAACAAAATATGGGAATTGCTGTCTACGATAGGCGTCCACCGACACCATTGGTGGATATCGATCAATATCAGCTCCAAAAATCGATTCCAACTTCAGGTATTCATCTACAATTCTCCCAAGCTATAAAATTATTTAGAATATTCAATCTTATCCAAAACGTACTTGAATCTACAAAGATTAATAAAAAGACTGGAAATATACATAAAAAAACTTTAGAACATAATTTGTATCTAGTCAAAAACCTATAAAACTATGATAATCACATGTCTTAAGTTGAATGTGGTTTCCACATAAATACTAGTACACCACCAACATATCTCGCTATCTCCATTAAAGATCTGAAAGACAAGGTTATGTTTTTAGTCCAGCCCATTTGAACTTGTTTTGGGCCTAACATAGATTTTAAGAATCTATAAAATACGTTAAATAATATAATATGTTTTGTTGTATTACGCTTTATATACTTATGCTTTTATACGAAAAATGAACTCAATTTTTTAAACAATTATGACCATAATTACTAAAATAAAAACAACAACAAAATATTCAATATTTTGTGTCCCATCTATGCTTTATAATATTTGAAACATGTTCTCATACATAAAGAAAACAACAAATTGCAAATACATAACTGATTTTAAATTGCAAAAAAATCATTATTTTAGGTATTTCATCCCCCTCAAGACGTGGATTATCACCTAGTATCATAATTATTTGCTTGATATATTTATCCTCTTATGTTTCTCATTCCTATAATCTCCATCCTGCAATTTCCCCATATAAAAGATGTTAGCTTTTCTATACACACAGCATAATAAAATACATGCATATTTGTATGGTTATTTTAAATGCAAGTATTTAAATCTGTATATATATTTACATTGTTGATGATTAATGACTGCCTAAAAACAAAACAAAAACATTCATAACTGTTATACATATAGCATGTATGCTGAGTTTCAAAACTGGGAGAGATAGATAAATCTCTTAAAAACAATTATAACTCCTTCTTTTTAAATGTCTTAAAACAAAGATAACAGTTAACAAGGAATAACTTTATACAATTAGTCAAACAAAAACAATTTTAAGAAGGAACTGACAAACACACACAACAAAAAAGTAATCAAATTCAATAAAAAAGGGAAGAGACCATTACTGTGATGATTGAGATGAAAGACTAGGTGGATGACATTTGAGTTCACATTTGTCTTCGCATGATACTGGATGTTGAAAGAAAAATCCGCACAAGAACAAACATTTGTCCATGCATGAAAGTGCTTCTACTTTTCCTTCCATGGTCACAATTATTATTGATACCATCATCATCAATAAAATGCATTTCTTGATATTCATCTTTCTTAAAAAAAAAATTGTGTGCATAAAAAATTATTAAGGAGTATGCATGAATACATATATATATATATAGGCAGAGATATGGTCTTAATTATGTTCAAAGAGATATGGTCTTTATTGCTTTTATTGCTTTGACCAATTTTGTTACATACACCTTTTGGCATATGCAATATGTAACTGGTTTACCTAATTATAATAACATATATTCATTTATGTTTCAAAAAAAAAAAAAAAAAACATATATTCATTTAATAAGAAAAGGAGATCAAAATATAAGAACATATCTATGTTATTAAAACATAATGTATTTTTTAGGTAGCCGTCTATTTTGAAAGTATTTACAAGTGTACCACTCCTATATTTATGACTAAACATCATTAATAGTTTTCAAACAAATTGTTGCTATCTACACTATTAAAATCAGTGTTTTAAACCGGACCGGAAGAAGAACCGGAAAATATTTGGGTTACGTTTAATATGGTTCGACCGGATGAAACCTGATTCAATAATTTGGTTCAACGTATTTTAAAACTATATAAATTTTAAATAATTATTAGTAAATATGATATATAATTAAAATATAAATATAATATAATATAAAAAGTTGAAAATATAAACTAAATTTTGTTTATATTGTTGTTTTTTGAATTTTTGATGGTATTAATGGTTTTGTTTAGTTCAATAGGTTGGAGAATCAATCCGACTATGTGACCGATCGATGGTCTAACCAATTATTTGATCCTACCCGGTTATATGACCGGTTTATGGTTGAACCTCGTCTAACCATCGGATCGGTTCGGTTTTAAAAGCACTGATTAAAAGAGAATATTTTTTAAGGTACCCTTATATTTTGAAAATATTTACAAGTGTACCATTCCTATATGTATGACTAAAAATTATTTTTTTTTTCAAAAAATTGTTTCTATCTTCTATATTATTAAAACATAATGCACTTTTTTAGGTAACCTTATATTGTAAAAATATGTGCAAGTGTCTCACTCCTACAATTATGACTAAACATCATTAATTTTTTCAAACAAATTGCTTATATCACACTATTAAAACATAAAGTTTTTTTAGCTGTCTTTCTGTTTTGAAAATATTTACAAGTGTGTCACTCCTATATTTATGACTAAACCTATACTATTAAAATATAATGCATTTTTTTGAAATAGCTTTCTGTTTTGAAAGTATTTACAAGTGTACCATTCCTATATTTATAAACGAACATCATTAATCTTTTTCCAAACAAATTGCTTTTATCTACAAAACTAAAACAGAAGCTTTTTGAGGTATCCCTCTGTTTTTAAAGTATTTACAAGTGTACCACTCATATATTTATGACTAAACAGTTTTTTTTCCAAAGAAATCTTATATAATAAAGTTGGCTTTTTTTTCTCCTTGGGGGTTTTAATGCCATGTGGCACACTCCTTTTAATTTTTTTTTTTTCTTAATTTATATTTAATAGGTTTTAATGTTAGTTATGAAAGACATTGAATTTTAAAAAATTTCCTCATAAAAACCCAAGCATTTATAACAATGTTTTAAACCCGAACCAGAATCAATGTTGAATCGGTAAACTTTCCAACCCAATATAAATCGGATTTGAGTTTTGTGAAAAAGCCAAAATTTAAAACTCTAATTAAAACCTCCAAAAACTCACTGAAACCCAAAACCTGATACTGGTTGCACCACTGGTTGAACCAATAGATAATTTTTTTTAGTTTTAGTTATATTTTAAATTATGTTTTATATTCTAAATTTCCAATTATCTTATATAATAAAGTTGAGTTTTTTTCCTCTTTAGGAGGAAACCCAATGTCATTTGGAACACTCTTTTTAATAATTAAAATATTTTTTTAAATTATATTTAATAGGTTTTAATGTTAATTATGAAAGATATTGGGTTTTTAAACTTTTCCTCATAAAAGCCCAAGCGTTTATAACAGTGTTTTGAACCCGAACCGGAACCACTGTTGAACCGGTAAACTCCGCGACCCAATATAAATCTTGTTTGAGTTTTGTGAAAAAACCCAAAATTTAAAACCCCAATTTAAAACCTCAAAAAACTCACTAAAACCCGAAATCCAATACCGGTTACACCACTGGTTGAATCAATAGATAATTTTTTTTTTAAAGTTTTTAGTTATGTTTTATATTATAAATTTACAATTGTAAAGTTATATTTTTTCAGTTTTATTACCGTCTTCCTATTCTTCTACACTACAATTTACGTTTACAAGGAAGGTGAGTAAGCGTGATCGTGCTCGACCCACACATCCGTAAAACAATCTCAAGGACGATCAAGCTTATTATTCATGTACATTACAATTTACATTTGCAAGAAAAGTGAGTAAGTTATTTCTTATTTAACTTATAACAAGTCATTACATTTTTAATTTACAGATCAAAAAGAATAAGATCATATGATCATGTGGATTACAAAACATGTTTTGAATTGTTGAAGAACAAGAACATGGTGAATTGTTGGTAAGTTTTAAAATTTAGAGAAAATTAAAATTAGTTGATGTGATTTGGTGTTAATTTATTTTTGTTATTGACAATTTACTGATATGATGTTTTAATTTTGGTTTATTTTGCATTGGAAGTTTAATTTATTATTCACATTCGACATAAATATTTGTGAATTGTATGTCTTGATTTTTTTAGATGTCATAACTCTTATGTTACAAATTTTTTAAATAGTCTAAACTATTTCCTAATATTTTGTATGTCAAATGAAGATAAAAATATAGAAACCAATGTTAAGTATTTTCTAAATGTTTTAAGCATAAAATAGATAAATATCAAAACTATTATATAAAATTTTCATAGCTAATATATTATTATATAATAAAATTAATTCATTTATTAACATACAGTTCATCAGCGGTTGGTGCAATAACTCATTGATCCGATCAATTCAGTGACCCGATCAATCGTCAGATTCAGTGTCTGGATAGGGTTTCAGAATCACGGTTTATAGGTTTTTTTTACATTTGATGTTGACTATGGAGAATAGAACTTCTATGATTCTCCATAATCAACAATCTGTATCACTTTCATAAATTCGACCCACATGATCCGTATGACCAAAAATCTTAAACCCGCATCCGCCCGCCAAAACCCGTGGGTAAACCGTCTTATCCGCAGGTAATAATAATTATATTAAAAACTAAATATTTTTATTATATATTAATATTTTAATTATATATTAATTATTTTCATTATATATTAATTATTAAAATAATAAATTACAACTAAAATTATAAAAATATTTAATATGTTAATATATTTTTACGAAATATAAAAGAAATAAAAACTTTTTTTTTTTGAATTTGCGGGTCGACGGGTACCCACGACTCATATTCGGCTGACCCGCACCCGCCCCGTTTAAACTAATCTTAACCCACACCCGCACTCGCAGTTCGAAAATTTTAAACCGATCTACCCGCACCCGCTCCGCGGCGGGTCAAACGGAGCGGATCCCCCGGGATTTGAATTAAATTTCCAGTTCTACTAACCACTATCAAAAAAATTAGAAAATATCATTTTATACATATTTTCATTTCATATTTTTAGAATATTTTATTTACTAAGATCATATAATAAATTATAAACTCATGTAACAATACAACATATGAACCCGGCGCGTAGCGCCGGAATATCACTAGTTGCTATATATACGTGAGATTTTCATCATTTATTTGCCTTTTAAAACATCCGAAATTGTTTTTTTTTCAGCCATTTAAAAAATTTCAAACGCTACAACAGGTGATGTATTTAACTGTTATCAATTTTAGAACAATATGCTTTTCATTGTATACTTTTCGACTATTTATAGTTCAACCATATTGATTTTTTTTATCAATCCGGAAACTTAACAAGTAGCTAAAATATATCAAAATTTTCAAAAATATATACAACATATTTTAAACATGTAAATTTGGAAATAATTGACTTGTTAACATCCTTTATATAATATAAGCTTGAATACTTTTAATGCATGCAAGACATAAATCATTTACCAAATCACATTCTCATAAAATATATGGATCAATACATTGTATTATTTATTATATACATAAGAAATTCAGAATTTGTTTCAGTAAGTATTTTAAGATTTTGATCAATATACGATCACGAAACTTAACAAATAACAAAAAATTAGAAAATTGTTACTGATATAAACTTGTGAAAAAAATAAATCTTAATTGTGTTAAATATAAGTCTTACCATAAATGATTCCTAAACATTTATGGCTTGATTGAATGGTGTTGTAGAAATTTCAGTTGTAATAATTAATTTTTTTTACTTTGATTTATTTTTAAAAATATCCAAAGAAATAAGTAAAAGATTTATAAAAACTTATTCCGAAAAGGTTAATATATTTTATTTTCTATTTTTATGCTTTAGAAAACTAAAACCTGATTGCCAAAGGTTGATTGCTTCAGACTTTAGAAAGAAAATGATTGTCTAGAGCTTCTACAACCTTTTCTACTCAATCTCATATCATCATAAATATATTTATCATGACACTCATCTATCTATATATCTATTTATATATAATTGAGTTTTCTCCCTCCTTAGAAAGACACGTAGGATCCAGCGTGGAAAGTCGAGAGACGACGGCGTGACACGTCAGATCCATCACGAAGCGCTCCGTTTCATTTAATCAGCTTGATGGGCTTTATTTTTTGTCTTAGTATGGGCTTATGTTATCATTTGTTTCTTCCTTTTAGGCCCGACATATGTCCATTGTCTCTGTAAACCTAATGTTCTTCAGACAGCACATCGGACATCCCCTTCTTGGTGATCGATTCCGTTTCCCTCGCCAAAACGTCCACAGTTGAGAGTCCGTCTTGATCCCATTAATACTCTCATCAACTACGTCATCTTCAATGCTCTTTTTCGGCGTGAAAGATGTGAAAGACGGTGCTATTACAGTATAAATTGGTGCGAAATCTTATCCTTTCTACTCATCCTCTCTTCGATTCTCTACCTTCGTCTACATAGAACAATTGAGCGTTGTTAATGTTGTTCGTGAGGAAGCTTTGCGCATCTACATATTTGCAGAAACAACAACCAGTTAAGGTACCATAAAAGCAAATGGAACCGGAATGAAACTAAAAAAATGCTTACATCTATGTTTAGTAAGTGACTTTCAGTGTATATATATATATATATATATATATATATATATATATATATAAGAGAGAGAGAGGCTTCAACATCGGTGTCTTTTTTTTTGGTTTTTGTATCAGATAGTCTTCATTGCAGCTTTAGTTGGTCCTTCAAAAGCTCACTCAGTGATATATGCACCTTCTGGGATGCCTTTACTTCCAACAAATTTCTCGCTTTCTGCTTGATGAAGAGATTGGGGGCCTGGAATGTAAAGAATGGGGGTGAGTTGATGGGTGTGGATGTGCTTCTGCTTGGTGGCAAGGTATGTGGGTTTATGATTTAATGTTTATGTTTGTCATTATGGATTTTATGAATAAGCTGTTATCTATTCATGGTTCTTCTTCTCATGCAACTGTGATCCAAGTGTCTATAAATGTGCATCAGCTCAACGGCTTCATATACATATTGATTGTTTGAAAGTTTGTAGCTTTGTTTTGCTGTGAAATAGATTCATTAATAGTTTTGTTTGGTGGTCTGAGATTTTTTTTGTTGTTCTCATTAAACTAATGTTTTGGTCCATGTTTTTTTTTTTAGTTTTAGGTGTCGAATCTCTACTGATGGAGGCTTAGATCGAGATGTTGAATCTCACTCTAAAGATACAACCGGCGTTTCGGTGAGATATCAGTTATCACACAATTATTGAATGATCACATACATCTATGGATTTCCCAGCAAAGAGAGAGGACCTCTGCTTCCAGAATAGAGCTTCCTTGAGAGTACGAGCGATGACTCTGAAATATTGGTTTCCCATGCGCAATCCAAGCCGCCCCACAGTTAGTGAAATCATTCAGCCAGGAAGCCCCAAGGTGTCAACCTTCTAAAATGGTGAAATCTTCAGTTTCTTCTGTTTGAGATGAAGACTGGTCGGTGTAAGGAGACTATGTACCCGTCTCTTCCGTTTCTAGAAAGGTAGGAATGTGAAAAAGGTGTTGCAGACACAGATTGTCAGTCTTCACTAGCGTTAAACTATGCATTGTCAGTAAGTATATATGGTTTTATTTCTTACTCACATCAGACGTTTGAGAATAGCATAGAGAAGAGTGTTTCTAAAGTCATATGTTTCTTCTTCTCTCACTTAATGTTGCAGCCTTTCTGAATACGGTGTTTGCATTTGCATGTTCCGTGGCGTTGTATACACATCTAATGAATTTTATTGGCAGTTGGCACCAATTGCCTTTATGTTCCATGGTCATGGTTTTGATAAAAATAAACTCTATAGAGCAATGAAGTCATGTTTTAAGGTTTTTATAACCACTTATCACTAGACTTTAAAATGAGAACATAAAAAATCGTTGTGTTCAGTATTAATTGTCATTGTTCTTCATGTATTCCTTGGAAATCTTAGAAGCTTTTTTCGTTCTTAAATTATGAGCGAGTAAATCTGATTCCAGCAATTTTTTCCACCTTTTTGCACTTCACACAAATTTTTCATTTGCTCTCAAGTGGAACCAATGCTTGAGAATTTGTAAGAGAGATCACTGAGAAGCCTGTGATGGCATTTATCTCAAGATCTGTGCGCCTGTGAAGAGTTTTCCCTAGAGTCTGTGTTCTCTTATGAAACGCATTGCCTTATTCTTTACCTGCCCAGATACATAGACAACCGAGAAAACCCAAACTGTTCAGACATTTCCAATTCAATGAATACATAACCATGCTATATATGTATCTTATTCTTTTCTTAAATATAATAACATCCAACTAAGCATCATGACATATTACAATTTTATATTGTTTTTTACCTGATTAAGATATTTACTCTAATACACTGAATCAAATATTTCTTTTTAACATTACCTATATCAAATTTAATAAAATAAGTATAACAAAAAAGTGAAAGTCAAATCCTTCAAATAAATGTATAAGATAAAAAATATGATTTGTATTTAAAAAATATATTTCGCCTACTATCATAATTAAAATAGACTAAATTTTGAAAATACAAAAACATTTATATATTTAATAAAAAAATATTAAACAATAACTGATCTATAATAAAAGATAACAAAATGATAGATTTTGCGGGTAACATAAAAATTATGAAAATTCATTCAAATTTTATATGGTTTTTAATTGTATATTTTATTGACTTAAATATATGATTTCTTCTTTTTTGACAAAAGATATTTCAAATATTTTATTTCCTGAAAATGAAATAAAAAATCATTTTTGAGCACATATATTACCTTTATAACGATTATAGCATTTAGATTTGCTCTGAGATAGATAAACATAGTTTTTTTATTTTTGTTTTTGTCAAATAATATAAATCATTCACAGTAAATAAGAAAATGACTGCATTAAATATAGTTTAGTAATTTTTTTCTATGAATAATATATCATGCATTATTCGGTGCCTACATTCATCGATCACTACTCAGTTTTCACATTTTCAATTTTTGGTGTTTTTTTATATTTTGCTTTTTATCTTTTTTTCATTCAATATAACATTTTACTTTTGATAAGAAATTCAGCTTCAAATAATCACCCCTCTTACTCCAATAACATGCCGAAATACTATAATTTCAACATACAAATTACTCATATCCTTCTGAACCCAAAATATTACAAACCACCCGAATATGGGATCAAATATTTTGTTAAAGGAAACAACATGAAGTTCATTTGAAGTCTTCGCAGCATATCAACGCTATAGCTCTTTAATATAGAAACAATTATTTAGTTTTAAATATATCTTATCACATATAATCTCTCTATACATGAAACCTAAAACAGAAACCCCAAAATCATACAAAAATAATAACATAGATCACAAGTAAAGAATATCCCGCCCGTAGGGCGGATTGACCCTAGTATATATATAAAGAACTGTTTACTCTTTCCAGGACGCACCACGCCAGTGCCACTTCAGTAAGTTGAATGCTCTAGTTTCGCCACGTGTTCCGCCTATACAAAACTTATCACTTCATTAAATTGGTAATCGGATGGTCATATATTTGTATGCAGCCCGATGGCCTATTATCATTAAACATAATTCTAATGACGTAAATAATGGAGTTGTTTCTCCTCTCCGTTCTTCCGTGACGCCTGAACTCCTTCCTTTAGAACACTGCCAACATCACCGGAGCTGTGGTGAGAACGATCTTTTCTTACTACCAAGTGGATTCATACTAGATTTAAAAAAAAAACTCTAAAAGTTTCTCTATTCTCAACTGTCCCTAAATTTCCAGGAATTAGTTGGGGCAAGCAACCAGAACTAATGATCTGAAAGTGCCTTCAAGAACACAAATAATCAAAAAACCAGTCAGATTTACAAATTCATAAACCATAGAAAAAAAATTCAAAGTACATTTGTTGGTACTGTTTAGGAGATCTCCCAATCCCAACTACGTACAACAAAAGAATTATCCCTAAAAATACAAGAGAAAGACATATAACGTAATAGACTTCGATAATCTTTATTAGAACATTGGTAGAGTATTTATACATTATACATAGTAGGGTATATACTGTATTCTATAGTATTTACACAATGGTCCTTATGAATATCTATATTGCCTTATACACCCCCTCAAGATGATGGGAGTTTACAGACACCAATCTTGTCGCAGAGATTCTGAAATGGTGCTCTTGATAGGGGTTTTGTTAGACCATCAGCAAGTTGATTGTGCGTTGAGACGTGTGAGACGCACAACATTCCATGTTGTATCTGACCTCTGACGAAATGATAATCTAGCGCAATGTGCTTCATCCTTGAGTGAAAACTGGATTTTGATACAGATAAGTAGCTCCGATGTTGTCACAGTAGATGGTTGGAGCTGCAGGTAAGATGACTCCAAGTTCGGTGAGAAGAGAGCAGATCCAACGAAGTTCAGCAGATGTGTTGGCTACTGATCTGTACTCGGCTTCCGTAGAAGACCTGGCTACTCCTTTTTGTTTTCGTGAAGTCCATGAGATCGAGTGTGAGCCCAGGTAGATGATGTAGCCATTTGTTGAGACGTAATCGTCTGAATCTCCTGTCTAGTCCGCATCGGAGAATCCATGAAGTGTGGCTTGCGCTTGTTTTCTAAGATAAATCATGTGGCTCAGGGTGCCTGAGAGATACCTGAGAAGTCGCTTTACAGCAAGCCAGTGATCTGTCGTCGGTTGGTGCATGAACTGAGAGAGCCGATTGACCGCGTATAAGATGTCAGGTCTGGTTAACGAGAGATACTGTAGGCTGCCGACAATCTGTCTGTACTCTCTAGGATCAGAGAGGATCGAGCCAGAGCGAGTTGTGAGCTTTGGTGTGGAGGCCATCGGCGTAGATACTGGTTTGGAATGAAGCATGTTCGTTTTGGTGAGCAGATCAGTAACATACTTTCGTTGCATCAGGTGCATTCCATGATCTGTTCGAATTGCTTCTATACCAAGAAAATAGCTCAAATCTCCCATATCATTGATGGAGAACTTGCGAGCCAAGGTATCAATGACGCATTGCACGAGTGTTGGTGATGTTCCAGTGACTAGTATATCATCTACATACACTAGAAGATATACAAGTTCCTTGCCAATCTTTAGCACAAACAGAGAGGTGTCAGCGAGGGAGTTATGAAAACGTTGACCAGAAACTTGTGAGTTCAGAGTACCACGCTATGGGTGCTTGCTTGAGGCCATAAAGTTCTTTCCGAAGTCTACATACTTTCGTTGAATTGTCATTGTCCACAAATCCCGGAGGTTGGTGGATGTAGACTTCTTCTTGTAGATGGCCTTGTAGGAAAGCAGTATTGACATCAATTTGTCTTACTGGCCAGGACTTGTTGACTGCTAACCCCAATACAATTCTGATTGTCGTTGGTTTGATAACCGGACTGAAAGTATTAGTGAAGTCAATGCCTCTTTGTTGATGATAACCCTTTGCCACAAGACGCGCTTTGTAGCGCTCAATACTGCCATCAGGTCGACATTTTATCGTAAATATCCAGTGACAGCCTACAACATTCATACCTTCACACACATCCTCGAGATCCCAAGTATGATTTTTGATTTGCGAGTTAAACTCTGCAAGCATGGCTGCTCTCCACTTTGGATGTTTCATGGCTTGCTGCCAAGCTGTAGGTATCCAGTGAGGATCATTTTGCAGCTTGACCATGTGATTATTGAAGATGCAAGAAGAGCTTGCAGATGTCAATAGTCTTCCGTGACTAACTAGGCGACGAAGTCACTGATGCTGGAGGCATTAGTCGTTACTACATAAGGCATGCGGAGTGGTGGGTTACCATGTGGATGCAAGGATATGCTGAGATGGAGAAGAATAAACTGAGGGTTTATGTCTTGACGTAGTCGTTGAAGTAGTTGCTGATGCAGTGTGTGTCAGAGAGTGAACCAGGAGGCATGCGGAGTGGTAGAGACCATGTGGATGCGAGATGCTGAGCTGGCGTGGGATAAACTTGAGGAGCAAGTTTATACCGTGGAGAAAAGGCAAGAGATAAACATGGGGGGCAAGTTTATGCCTTGAGGAATAAGTACATTCCAAAAAAAGAAAGTGTACTTATTAATATGGAAGTTGTCCATATATCCATGTTGCCTTGGAGACTAGGTTTCAGGAACGTGGAGATCACTATAAAAGAGCTATGGAGTCGTGGGTATTCCAATAAGACACTGGGAGCTATTATTATAGAGGAATGGTGAAAATCTCTTAGGGTGTTCTTGGGTCGTGCTGAAGCAGTTGCTGAAGTATTGACGATGGAGAGACAAGTTTGGGAAGATTAGGAATTGTTCAGTAGCAGCTGTTAGGGTGTTAACATGCTAGCGAGGCTGATTAAGCATAGCTTGTAATAGGGTTTACAAGGCGATTTCTAATAAAGCAATTGGTGTTTGCTTGTATCTATTTTGTCTCTTGGTTTACCTTCTGCATTACTTAATTGTGGTGTCATCTTTGCACTTACAATTGGTATCAGAGCGGGTCACCTAAGTTACTGGTGTGATCCTTGAAGGTGAAGATGTACACGATTGTTTGATGCAGAAGACAATCATGTTGGATGATGGCCGGTGGTATGGTCATTGGAGGGCGCACATGAAGCTGTTGGTTTGAGGAATCAAGGAGCGTGCGTGGATAGCTGTGAAGACTGGGTGGGAGGAGCCTACCATATTTACAGCAGAGGGGAAGAAGCCGAAGCCTAAGGAGCCAAGACAAAGAGTGGTTCGAGAGGTAGTTCGAGAAGTAGTACGGCGGATGCGTCAGAGCCTGATGCAGTACTCATGAAGAAGCAGACGGGTGTGTCTGTGATGTTTGTATTGACATCTAAGCATCTATGTTTTAGCTTAGTATGCAATCAAGCAGGGGGAGAAGTGGTGACGTTCTGGTCCAAGGAGTGCATATCTCATGGGGGAGAAGAGCATGGTGATGGACATCCTGATGTAGATGGTGCATATCTCGTGGGGAGAAGAGCATATCTATGTATGAAGATGAAGATAGTGCAAGTCTCGTGGGGGAGAAAGGCATATCTAATGTGGAGGTTTCCAGGTGAGGAAACGTGGTTGTTGAACCAGAAGGGTATTGTGCTTGATTGGCACACAAAGCTAAAAGGGGAGATTGAAGATGCAAGAAGAGCTTGCAGATGTCAATAGTCTTCCGTGACTAACTAGGCGACGAAGTCACTGATGCTGGAGGCATTAGTCGTTACTACATAAGGCATGCGGAGTGGTGGGTTACCATGTGGATGCAAGGATATGCTGAGATGGAGAAGAATAAACTGAGGGTTTATGTCTTGACGTAGTCGTTGAAGTAGTTGCTGATGCAGTGTGTGTCAGAGAGTGAACCAGGAGGCATGCGGAGTGGTAGAGACCATGTGGATGCGAGATGCTGAGCTGGCGTGGGATAAACTTGAGGAGCAAGTTTATACCGTGGAGAAAAGGCAAGAGATAAACTTGGGGAGCAAGTTTATGCCTTGAGGAATAAGTACATTCCAAGAAAAGGAAAGTGTACTTATTAATATGGAAGTTGTCCATATATCCATGTTGCCTTGGAGACTAGGTTTCAGGAACGTGGAGATCATATAAAGAGCTATGGAGTCGTGGGTATTCCAATAAGACACTGGGAGCTATTATTATAGAGGAGGGTGAAAATCCCTTAGGGTGTTCTTGGGTCGTGCTGAAGCAGTTGCTGAAGTACTGACGATGGAGAGACAAGTTTGGGTAGATTAGGAATTGTTCAGTAGCAGCTATTAGGGTGTTAACAGGCTAGCGAGGCTGATTAAGCA